>NC_056741.1:591330631-591523131 GCF_019279795.1 Protopterus annectens
ATAAATGAATGCTTGGTTAATCAGAAAATGAAACCGAAATAGCATTCATAGGTTATAAATCAGCTAGAATAACATGATTTGTGTTAGTATGCATTTTTCTAATGAATATGATGTCTAAAACTCAAATGTCTGTCATTATTTAGCCCAGAGGAAGTGGAAGTGTTGTTCTTCTCTGTTGTCTTTTGCTAGGGCTATGGCAGAAATTTGATGGCTGGTTAAAGAAAGCCTGGATAAGAGGGAGTCTACTGTAATGGATTAGCTACTAGTGTAATATGCATTGCAGAAACTGTTATCTGTTCCACTAACATGACTTGTAACTACTGCGGAAGAAAGATTACCTGTGGAAATATGCTTTGCACTTTGCTGTGGTGTCTCTCAGACAGATGTCTGGACCACATAAGGTATAATGATCCTGTCAAAGCCTAGTATGAAGCCCCCTGAAGGATCAGGGCCCTTTTGAGCCGAATAAGTCTAGTTGGCCTAAGACCGTCCCTGGATAGAATAATTATATTGAAATACAATATACAGAGTCTGTAAATTTAAAAGGCATACATACAAACATATATGAAAAGTGTATTAAAATAAAATTTGCACACTATAATAAAAGCCACAATTGCCAAGAATGCCAATATAGATTTAATACTAAAACTGGTCCATTTCAGAGATTTGTAAAAGAATGTACGGACATTTGTAAGACAATGGCATTGAACTTTACCAGATGAGTGGTGTTATGATATTCCCAAATGTTAACCTCACATGCAAGAAGAGCTCAGACAGATAACAGGCAAGCAGTTCTGAAGTCAGTTTTGTTTTTCACACCAGTAAAACAAAAATCAGAAGACAATACAGAAAATGAAACTTATTCCAGGAGCTGAAATTGCACCTGTCACTTCTATGAATCATGCTCAGTTACTCCTCAAAAGCAAATTTACTTTAAAGGAAAACAAATGTGTGAGCAGAGCACAATGACCTTTAATGCATGCACTGATGTGTCACTAACTTGCAACATATTTCTACATATACAATCGTGTAATACATTTTTCTAGCATTAAAGATAGCACAAAGATTTAAGCCTGATGACACAAACATCTAGGTGTGTAATTTTTACTAGTTTTCCCTTGGCATATATCTATGGTTACATGCATGTTTATAACTAGATGAAAATTTCAAAATTAAATTTATAACTAAATAAACATGACAAAGTAGACATTGTTTGTACTGCTAAAGGATATTAACTGCTCCATTCTAAAGAAAGTCTACAATCCCTTCTCTAGTTCTCATTACTACGGTATAATGGCCATAGTTTTAGAAGTCATCTAAAACATTTTCAAGTGAAAGTGCTTACATGAATACTTTTATATGTTAGCAAGGCTAAATAAAATGTTTCCAGGGACATAATTAAATTCCTGAAGATGTGGAAGCAACCTAAAAGAAGATTGGGAACATACAGTATTATGTGGATATCCCAAAATTAGAAATTTTGAAATAGAACTACAGAATCTGCAACAGATGACATTGAGAACACGTAGGGAGTTGACTAGAATACGTTTCCTTGTAAACTGGGGAGAAGGACTGAGAAGAGGGAACCACTTAAAGGTGGTGGCTAGTCTATTATTATGATTATTTTTCAAAAATGAATAAACAGAAAATGGAGAACCCCACAAGATCCATTAGTTCAAGATATAGTACTTCTAATGAATGAACTGGAAATTCTTGAAAGAGAAGAGCTAACCAAGAACTCAAACAAATTCCACAGGAAAAATGGGAACACTGGAGAGAAATCAAAGCAAGTTGGGAGATGGGCAGGAATGGAGGATAGACTCCAATTCCACCACAGTAAAGGAGCTAAAGTATAGAGGAAATGGAAATTAACCATTCCAGGGAAACTGGCATGTCTGTTTCTTCAGTGCTATGTGAAATCTTTGTTATTTCTGGTACTAGGCTGAGTTATCTGTATAACTATATATCCACTTTTATCAGTTTTAAAAGTTTTGATAACATGGGCCAACCACCAGAACAATAATTAAACCATTGACAAGACCCCTATTCAAATCATAGCTAGCTACCGGCCCCAAATCTGACTCAAGATGCCCAATCCGCCTACTTGGACCTGTTTGAATCTATCAAGATTCAACCCTTTACCCTGATCCTGGGTGACTTTAACTTCCCAAACATAGACTGGAAGAACTATTCATGCCAGAGCAGAAATGCCCAGAGATTCCTTGATTTTGTCAATGCAAATGCCTTGGAACAGCTAGTCAATACCCCCACAAGGGGTGATAATATCTTGGACTTGGTATTAACCAATATGAGTAACCACTGCAGCATCCCTATAGTATCATCCTCCCTGGTAAGATCCGATCACAAAGCGGTCACTTTCGAAGTCACCATCTCCCCTAATCCCCCTCTAGCTAGGATCAGACATAAAACCTTCTCCAAAGCTGATTACAGCCTTCTGATGGATGGTATAAACAGCTTCACAGCCACTCCCCCTCCCCCCTCTGTAGGAACTGGCACCAATATCCAAAACTACACCAAAGCACTATACAAGCATTTATATAGATGCATGGAATCAGACATACCCGACAGGACTAAATCATCCTTTGCTAGGAAGAGTAAATCTGTCTGGTGGACATCTGCAATAAATAAACTCTATAACAAAAGGGAAAAAAAATTGCTGTCCAAGACCAAGAAGGAGCACTGTGCCCAATTGGAAGCAATGTCTCCTTAGCCTGAACAAGCAAATAAGAACACTATTGAAATCCTCCAAAGCAAACTTCGAGTCCAAATTGGCCACATCTACTAGAGACAGTCATAAGGCCTTCTTCACATATGTCCGCAACCTCAAAGGAAGCACCCAGATCTGTTCAGAACTGGTGGTCAAGGACACAACATATACAAATGCCGTAGATACAGCAAACTTGCTGGCTGACAGATTCAGCAAAAGCTTTACCCCTCTGTCTCCCCATCAGTAAATCAGGACATCCCCAGTACCTGCCCCCTTCCCCTTATATCTATAGAACAGGTCATCACTGCTCTCTCAAAGGCAAAAAATACCACCTCCATGGGACCTGATAACATCCCTGGCTGCATCCTACGTGAACTTAAGTAGGAAATTGCAGCACCACTAGGCACCCTATTCAACCAAAGCCTGAGTACTGGCTTCATCCCAGCTGAATGGAGGACAGCCACTGTCATGACTTTACAGAAAGGAAAGGTAGAGTGTCCACCGATCCAGGAAATTAAAGACCCGTCAGCCTAACTAGCCTGATCTGCAAGGCCATGGAATGGATTATTATGGACCTCATCGACAAGGACATTGGTAACGTCCAATCACTTCATAGGTTCATAGGTTGGTACTAGGCTATCAGCCCTAGGGCCTATACAAGCCCAGCCATAACAATTCCCTGGCTATTTCTTCCCACATTATTTACTTTCCTGGACCCCTGTCTAGCAGGGCGACTGACGTGATCCCTGGGGTGAATTTCCTTTCTCCCACCCAATCATCAAGGTTCCTGTTGAAGAGGTCCAAAGAGGCACTCTGCTTGACATGTATGGGCAATCTATTCCAGAGTCTGGGGAGTCTCTGGGTCAGGAACCTATCCCTCCAGCATGTTTTGTTTATTATGATGACAAGGTTTAGATCCCTGGAGTGTGTAGCTCTGAGGGATTGGGATTTCTTTAAGTGTAGCATGTCCAACAGCTCTGGGTTTGACATGGCCTTGTATGTTAAGCAGAGATCACCTCTGAGTAGACGATATGCGACAGAGTATAGCTGGAGTTTTTTGATAAGCCTAGCCCACACAATTTGGCTTTGTCAAGGGGAGGTTATGTCTGCTAAATTTGGTTGACTTCTTTGAGACAGTTACCACAGCCATGGATGAGGGGAAGATGGTGCACACAGCCTACCTTGACCTGACCAAAGCCTTTGACACTATTCCCCACTCGGGCATAATAGACAAACTTTCTCAATTAGGCATCAATCCATATGTTACCAGATGGTAGCAAACTGGCTCACTGATAGAACCCACATAGTCAAAATATGGGAATAGACTCCCTTTCCACATCAAGTAGAGTACCTCTTTACCCCTTTTTAAGTGCAACCTGGATAACTGGATGAGAAACAGAAAATATACCCCTGGGATTCCACCCATGTCCCTGCTGGACAGGGTCATTGGGTGCTGATTTGTTGAAACATGGGCTAAACCCTTGGCTGGGCTTATAAGGGCCTCAGGGCCAATAGTCTAGTAACCTCCTATGATCCTATGATCCTATAATCCTATGATCCTATGTAAGCTGATGTCTCATTTGGATTGTGCCTTTCAGTAATAAAGCAGCTGCTAAAGTACAAAACATTATTTTAAACAGCTAGAAGTAGTTTGGTAGGCTTTGACATTTCTTTCAACAGAACATGAAGGATATGAAATTGTTAGGGATTGCGTATGCATGCTTACAGTGATAAAACAGACTTTTCTTTAAAAATCCGATGGTAATTTCAATATATTGTGCCAAAAATAAGGGATTAGTGCCTAACACAAGCTCCCTGAAAGAATAATGCATTCAGTAATAAAAGACTTTGCGTTTTCAACTTGCAACACATTCTTGCAAACTGCACAGAACTAAAGAACATACCACTGCAACAGCAGTCTCACCATCTTTTAAACGGTGATTGGAAAATAATTGTATATTCAGAAAACCACATAATTCAGTTAAATGCTCGTTCTGTAGCAATGCAATGAACCCACCTTATATGTAGTCTATAGCAGAGCTGTGTGCTTCCAAAGTACCCACAACAGAGAGGAACGCCAGTTTATAGTAGTACAGATGATGGATGTTACTGGGATAACACTATGGCAGTGCAACCCAAATACTTCATCAGCTACACCACAAAATGAGGAAATCCTTGTTCATTAGAGTAAATAGCTACACTAAGGCTGTTTGATTTGCCAAGATAATGCAGTCAATATCGGAAGCAGCAGGCACTTCTGAAGAGTATGACAGAAGGGGAAGAAGCATATAACCCCCTGGGCTAACTGCATGCATGACATCCTAAACTTATGCTGGTACACAATATATATCCTGCAGAGAAACAGTCAATAAGATGCCTACAAGGCATCCATTACATGACAGTCAAATGCCAAGTAATAGCTATTTTTCAAAATGTGTTTCTTTTTTTTTCAATACCACATTGAAATAATCCATGGACAATAATAGCGGCATGTCCATTCTACTCCAGAACCTATCATCCTACCATAAAAAATATATATATAAATAACCCATATATATATATATATATATATATATATATATATATATATATATATATCTATATATATATATATATATATATATATATATATATATATATATGAATATATATAGATATATATATGCGTGTGTGTGTGTGTGTGTGTGTGTGCGTGTACACACACACACACACACACACACACACACACACACACACACACACACATACACAAAAAAATCTGTATCCAGGACTGTTTGTAAGCTTCTGAGAAGTACTTAAGTCTGCTCTTCAATTTTTCCCTTAGACCTGCTAGTTCTCTCCTCTCCTGCACTTTTACTAGCTTGTTAGTTTAGCACTTTACCAGACTTCTTGTAGCAATTACGGTAGTACACAAAAGTGCTACCAGCACTAAACGTTCTACAAGGAAAAAGCTCCAGTCCTTATTAATGCCCACCCCTCCAGGCATGTCTAAAGGTCAGTTCCCTGTGCTTTCTCCTATTAACCTGGTGAACTTGGACATCCTGAGGCAATGTAGCAACTGCCTCATGTACACTGACAACCCTCTCCTCTTAGCCCCCAACACTCAGACTTGTGAGAGATGCACTTATATATCCAAATTGGAAGCCATGCACTCTCCAGCCAAGACCGGAATAGCTGGTCAAGAGAAGAAGGTCAACACTTGCACCACACCACATGGAACACATAGCCATCCAGAACACACACCGGCATTGTCTTCACATAAAAACACAAACCACACACATACCTTTGCAGAGGCTGTCAATAAAAATCAAACCAAACAGCAGAGACCTCCAAGGCAGAAACGCACTCGACCACCACAACACAATACTAATCACGACACATAACTCTCCTAAACAGTGTGCCACTCAACCAAAGCTCATAAGGCAAAACAGCATGCCCAACACACTAGTCATAGGTGACTTGATAGTGAGACACACTGATGTCCCACTAACTAGGTTGAATAAGGAGAAAGTAACAGTCCACTACCTGTCAGGTGCCAGGATCCACCACATAACGCATGAAGCTCAGGTCCCTCAACAACAGGTACAAATATGACTCTGTCATTGTACATGTGGGTGTGAATGACCTGAGGCGTACCTCCCTGGACTACATGAAAAGAGACATGGAGGAGCTCTCAGATTATGTAGCCCAGGCGGGTATCACCCTAGCCCTGAGCAGCATCTACCATCACCCAGAATGATACCACAGTACAAGCAGAAAATGATTGATTTCAACAATTGGCTAAGTTTCTGGTGTCATTCTATGGGGATACAGTATCGGTCTGCGTGGGATGACATGATTGACAGACCACGATGCTTTGCCAGAGATGGCCTGCATCTGTCACCTCTGGGCTTCCAGATACTGGCCAAGGCTCTTGCCACCCCTATAGTGCCTTTTTTAGGTGGTTCCAAAGACCAAATTACCACCGTAACAGCTACAAACAAATGCAGTTTGAGGGTCATGCTGCTCAACGCTAGAAGTCTAAATCTCACAATGCACTCGCTCGAAGTACTCCTTAAAATGGAGAACATCGACACTTGTGCTGTAACAGAGGCCTGGTTCAAGGAAGCACCCCTGCACTACCAGGCTACAACTCATTCCACACTTTTGGCTCCAGAACTTGGACCGAAGCTCCAAAGGGGGTGGTGTTTCCATATTCATAAAGGATGGGCACAACTCCAGACTGGTAGCCCAACATAATGCATCTGAGATACTTTTAGGTGCAGCTAACATTGAGTAAGACAGCGATTCAGGTCATAGCCTGCTATAGGTCCCCAACCATGTCCCAAGATTCACACTCCAAATTCCTAAGCACCCTGGAGAATATTAGGGTCCAACCTAACACTCTCATACTGGGCGACTTCAACTACCCCTCCATTAGCTAGGAAAATTACTCATGTACCAATACACTTGCCCAGCGCTTTCTGGAATTCATTAATTCCAATGCCCTGGACCAGTTCGTTCTTACCCCCACTAGAGGTAGCAACATCCTTGACCTGGTCATTACTAACATGGGTGACCGTTGCTCTACACCAGTAGTCAACTCCTCCCTGGTTAGATCCGATCACAAGCTAATCACCTTGGAAATCAACATCCCTCACACCCCACAACAAAGGTAACCACCATGAAAAACTTCTCTAAAGCTAACTTTGGGCTCCTAAAAACAGAGGTGGCTAACTTCACGGCACCCATGCAAATGGAGAATAGTTGCATGACCACCAAATCATACACCAATGCACTGTACGAACACGTACACAAATGTATGGATCTGGCCATACCCAACAGAACTAAGACGCTCTCCTCAAAAAAAAAGGAAGCCAATCTGGTGGTCCCCTGCCATAAACAAACTCTACAACAGGAGGAAACTGATGCAGAATAAGGTGAAGTCCCAAGACTGGAAAAACTCCCTTATCAGCCTCAACAAAAGGTTGAGATCCCTCATTAAATCCTCTAAAGGTAGCTATGAAAGCAGAATTGCAGCAGATAGTAAAGACAACCACAAGACCTTCTATAGTTATCTAAAGAATCTCCATGGCAATACCCAGATTTGCTCAGAGCTACTGCACAATGGTACCTCCTATACCAAGCCAACAGATATTGCAAATATACTGGCGGACAGATTCAGTGCTAACTTTACCCCCCCCCCAAAGGACCAATCACAATACCAGTAGATTGCAGGCACCCAGTATTACTGCTGCACAGATTAAAACAGCACTGTCCAAGGCCAAGGATACAGCTTCTATGGGACCTGAAAGTATCCCTGGCTGTGTTCTACATGAACTACAGAGTGAACTGGCACCTCACCTGTGTGCCCTGTTCAGTCACAGCCTCACCTCACGCTTTGTCCCTACCGAATGGAGCACTGCTACAGTCATCCCTCTCCACAAAGGAGGGGTGACTACAGACCCCAGGAACTATCGCCCCATTAGCCTGATGAGTCTGATATGCAATGCTATGGAATGCATCATCATGGACCTAATAAACAAGGATATAGGGAATCTCCAAACTCTATCCAACAGAGATTGGTTTTGTGAAGGGTAGATCATGCCTGCTCAACTTGGTTGACTTCTTTGAGTCAGTCACCAGAGCTCATTCCCCTCTCAGGAATCACAGAAAAACTAACTAAGCTTGGCATCAACCCCTATATCACTAGGTGGGTTGCAAACTAGCTCACAGACAGAACCCACAGTGTGAAAGTAGCTGACTCCAAGTCAGACTGCTGACCAGTCACGAGTAGAGTCCCACAGGGTTCAGTCCTGGGTCCTCTCCTGTTTGGTATCTACTTCTCTGAAGTCCAGGCCAACACGATGGGACTCTGGCTGACAAAGTTTGCAGACGATTGCAAGTTGGGAGCTATTATTAACTCCCCAAGTGATGTTGACATCCTACAGAAAGGCCTCAATGAGACCAACAACTGGTGTCAGAATCATGGCCTTAAGCTCAAATGCCAAAAAATGTGTCTTCATCCCCTTTGGGAAAAACCCGGTTCCCTTGAATTACCACATTGATGGTAGTCCACTGAACATAGAAGGCGTTATAAGAGATCTGGGAACACAGGTTGACAGAAACCTCTCTTTTGACCACCACGTTGCCACTGTGGTCAGAAAGTCCTTCTATGTGGCACATCTCATTACTAAGGGTTTTGCATCTAGGAAGAAAGAGGTCATTGTCTTCCCTCTACTCTTTCCGCATTAGGCCAATCATTGAGTACAATGGCCCATTTGGCATGTACCTCACTAGACACCTGCAACAACTGGAGAGACCGCAAAAGTACCTCACAAAGAGGATCCTAGGCCTTAAATACTTGTCCTATACGGACAAACTCAAAAAACTCCAACTATTCTCTGTCTCATATCGCCTACTTAGAGGTGATCTCTGCTTGACTTACAAAGCCATGTCTGACCCAGCTCTGTTAGAAATGCTACATCTAAAGAAATCCCAATCCCTTCGCACCACATGCTCGAGAGATCTCAACCTCATTACCACAATCAACAGAACATGCTGGAGGGACAGGTTCATAAGCCAGAGACTGCCCATGCTATGGAATAGACTTCCCATACATGTCAAGCAGAGCACCTCACTGGCCCTCTTCAAGAGAAATCTTGATGAGTGGATGGAAAATAGAAAACTCCCCCTGGGGATCACTCCAGTGGCTCTACTCGACAGAGGCACTAGGAACAAAGGTTGGGTGGCACGATGCCAGGGTAATCCTATGGGCTAGGCTGTTTCATGCAGACTACTCAGAGGCGATCTTTGCCTTGCATATAAGGCAATCTGTGACCCTGTTTTATTGGAAATGCTGCATCTTGTAAGTCAAATGATACACTGATTACTCACTCTAAAACCTTAACCAGGTATGTGACATTAATAGAACCTGCTGGAGGTACAGATTTGTCTCACAGTGGTTACCACACCTTTGGAATAGACTCCCACTTCATGTCAAACACAGCATCTCATTACCCCTCTTCAAACACAATCTGGATTATTGGCTGGTTAACCATAAATTCACCCCTGGGGTTCCACCTGTGTCCCTCTTGGACAGAGGCAATAGGTGCTGCTTGTGGAAATAAGGGTAGAACTTGGCTATGCTTGTAAGGGCCCTAGGGCCATTAGCCTAGTAACTTCCTATGATCCTATATTCATTCATTCATTTTGCTGACTTACTTATTATCTTTTGTTAACAAGGTCAGCATCTAATGCCCGCAGTCCTTTTTTCAAACAGAACCTTAGGAACAATCATTACACTTTACAAAATGATAAATACATTTTCAAACAGTAGTATATAACAATAGTAATTATAAAAAAACAGAACAATACATCAGCAAGATGCACTCAGTAATAACAGTTTATTTCACACAATAAAATCATAAATAAACCAACACAATCATAACTGAATGCCATTAGCAACTAGAATGCTGAGAAGCAAATATACGTGAGGACTTTTTGTGCACTGCTATTCCTAACAAAACAAGACTCAGTGATTTATATAACATTTCATTCAAAGGTAGATGGATGTAGGCTTGTGAGGTCAAAAATGTAAAGGGGAAGAACAGCTATGATATGCATTATTTCAGAAGGGTGATGATTGTATTATATGGCTGCATTAAAGGGAAACACCACACAGAGTATTTAGGTGCACTGCTACTGAAAATGATAAAGAAGAAAACACTATAAATAGTCTTGACTAGGACAGATAGTTGCAAGGGTGCAGGATTAGTGGAGTTAGGAATTGCTAACAATGAAATGTAGTGGTCAAGAATAATTAGGGAATACAACACTGGGATGATACTCCTGCCCCTGAATATGGCAGTACCAATGCACCACTGCCAACAATGTAACACTGACATGCACTATGCCACCAACTGGTGTCAAAATGCTGGTACCAGTGGGGTTCAAATGACAACCAAGAGTGATATAATTGCAAGAACGTGCATACAAGTCTGTTTCAATAACTAAAACACAAAATGCAGTCTGGCTTCAAGAGCATAAAGAGAATATGCGCTGCTGTCCAAGTATGGGTATATGTGGATATGGGCTTCAAAAATCCAAACCCAGACTGGGCTGCATATAGGCCACTTATAGTGCTTTTTCTTTAGACAAGCACTTATGGGCACCTGTCTCACTGCTCTGTCTGTGAATAAATATCTTCCAGTGCCCTCTTATTCACAGAATAACTGCCTTTCACACAAAGTATTCTTCACTCAGACACCCCCCCCCCACACACACACACACACACACACACACAGTCCCAGAGAAGGCTGGCAGAATTATCTAATTCACCATAGCCTTCTTTTTGGCAGGATAGCAATACTATTACCCTGGAAAAGCCTGAGACTTCCATTTACCTGCTTGTCTTAAATCAAGCTAAATATGAAATCCATCCATCCATCCATTCACAAAACATTTTTTCCATTTTTGAACATAGGGTTATGGTGTCACTTCAACAGTGACAATCATCTATAGCCAAAGTTCTGACTGCTGAGTGGCTAACCCTGCCACAGCTGTTCTCCCACCACCACACACATGCACACATATGGCCAATTTAGAGTGTTCAATCCACCTACCACATGTCTTTGGAATGTGGGAGGAAACCAGAGCACCCAAAGAAATCCCATGTGAACACAAGGAGGACATATGAACTCCACACAGAAGGCACCCCGGCCAACAATCAAACCAGAGAACCTCTTGGTGTGAGGAGAATACTTGGTTAAAGGAACAGAATCTGCCTGATCATGTTAAAGCAAAATTATTAGATGCTCCATTACAGCATGATACTTTGTTTGGTGCTAAAGCAGAAAAGGTGTTGAAGAAAATGGAGGATAAAGCGAAATCCATGCAGACAGTTAAGGATTTCTTACAGGTACAGCTACCCAGATTTAGCAGGAATTGGCCTTCAAAAAATTGATCCTTTCCAGTGTCAGACAGGCCACAAAGAGGCAGATACAGACATCCCAGAGGCAGATCTCAGCCCCAAGGCTCATACAGGCCTAAACAATGGGGTGCTCCTACCTCCAAAAGCAGAGAAGACAAATCACAACCTTACAGGAAACAGTCCCAATGACTTAACTCTGCCAGATCCAAGCACTTTCCTTTTGGCAGCCTCCTTGGGGGGAAAACTAGCACTTTTTTCACCAAATTGGCAAATGATTACCCAAGACAAATGTGTCTTAAACATAGTGTCCCAAGGCTACAGGTTCCATTTTCACACCCTACCATGAGCAAAAGGTATGCCAGACCTGCCACACGATCAATGGGCAGAGGCACAAAAGCAAATTACAGCCCTCATGGACATGAGGGCCATTCAACAAGTACCACAACAAGAGCAGGGGCAAGGATTTTACTCCAGACTTTTCTTAGTACCCAGAAAGGACAAAACCTGGAGACCAATACTGGACCTGTCTATACTAAACACATTTCTGGGGGGTCCAAAATTCAAGATGTTGACTCTACAGCAACTACTGCCCATGCTGGGCAAGTAGGCTTGGCTCGTAACTTTGGACCTAAAAGGGGCATACCTGCATGTCCCAATCAGACAATCTTGCAGAAGATACCTCAGATTCATAGCTGGCTCAATGCACTACCAATTCTCTGCACTGCCCTTTGGCTTATCTACTGTGCCCAGGGTCTTCACAAAATGCCTGGCACCAGTATTTGCATTTTGCAGACAAAGAGGAATTCAAATATATCCCTACTTGGATGACTGCCTTATTCAAGCAGAGAACAAAGACATTCTTCTAAAGCATCTGGCGTTTGTAAAACGATTACTAATTTGCCTAGGGTACATAGTAAATGAAAAGAAATCAAAACTAGTGCCCTCTCAAGAGATAATATTCCTGGGTGCAAGCTTAAATACAACTGCCCAGATGGCTTATCTCACGCCAGACAAATAAAGGCAACTAACTTCTTACTTCAAAAAGTTGGCAACAAAGACCCAATTATCTGCAAGGAAAATCCTGCAGGCCTTGGGCTTCATGGCATCCTGCATTCTACTAATTCCATATGCCAGACTGCATATGAGGAAACTACAGTGGTATCTAAAAAAGTGTTTGGACTCAGCATTGCCATAGCCTGGAGACAGTAATTACCCTCATTACCTGCCTGCAACAGGAGTTTTGATGGTGGGCACAGGCCTGTCTCCACAACAAGGGTCTGCCATTCACTTTACCCACAGCTAGACAGACACTGACAACGGATGCATCAGATTATGCCTGGGGGGCCCATATGGCAGGAAAATGTATTCAGGCCACATGGCCTGCAAGCCAGATGCATCTTCACATCAATCAAAAAGAGATGCTAGCTGTACAGAATGCCCTGACAGCTTTCAAGGATCTACTTCATCCAGGACAGCTACTGATAAAGACGGACAATACTACGGTCATGTGGTACATAAACAAGTAGGGAGGCACACATTCCTACCCCTGCTGCAGACAAACAATGACCTTATGGGACACAGCATTGACTTATCAAGTTCACCTGCAAGTACAATTCCTGCCAGGAAAAACAAATACTCTGGCAGACGAACTAAGCAGAAACCTCATGGATCCCCACGAGTGGAAACTGGATCCACAAGTCTTCAGTATGATAACAAGGAAATGGGGATGCCCAGACATAGATCTATTTGCCTCCCCTCACAACTGCCAATTACAGAGATTTTGCACAAGGATTTATCACAAACAAGCATGGAGAGTGGACGCCCTATCCTTCAGCTGGAAAAATCTAACAGTATATGCCTTTCCTCCACTGCCGCTCCTTCCCAGGGTACTCCTAAAGGTCAGACAAGAGAAGCCAAAAATGATACTGATTGCACCAGACTGGCCATGCCAGCACTGGTACCCCATCCTAAAGAGCTTGTCTCAAGGTCCAGCATGGATATTGCCTCAAACTTCTCACTTGCTGACCCAACAAAACAATCAGATCCTGAACAGCCAACTCAGGACCTTAAACCTGGCAGCATGGTGGCTAATGTAGCCATTCAGAACACTCCTCTTTCAAAAGCTGTCATGGATGTTATCTTGGAGGCCCAGTACCAGAAAATCTTATGCAGAAAAATGGAAGAGATTCTGTGCTTGGAACCAGGAACAAGGCGTTGACATGTATGTACCAAATATCCCTCAGATTTTACAATACCTAACTGAGATGCTGAACAAAGGCCTTTCCTTTTCATCAATTAAGATTCATGCCTCTGCCATTTCAGCCTATTACAATACGGAACCACCTATCTTTTCTCATCCTTTAATAAGGCAGTACCTCAGAGGGGCCAAAAATATCAGGCCTCCAAGGAGAGCACCAATTCCGGCATGGGACCTCAATTATGTCTTGGAGAAACTCACACTGCCTCCTTTTGAGCCAACCTCAACAGCTGATATAAAATTCTTATCCTGGAAAATAGCTCTGCTCCTAGCAATAACCTCTGCAAGACGAGTCTCGGAGTTACAAGCACTCATGGCTGTGGAACCTTTATCATTTTTCATCCAGACAGGGTTTCTCTGAGGACAAACCCAACATTTATGCCTAAGGTGGTGCCCAGTGTGGCCCTCAACCAAACCATTCACTTGCCTACCTTTTATCCAAAGCCACAGAACAAGGGAGAGAAAATTCTGCATTCTTTGGACATACACAGGCAGCTACGCTTCTACTTGGACAGAACTAAAGCTTTCAGAAAGACTGAGCAACTTTTAGTGTCATATGCTGCAGGATCACAAGGAAAGGCTATCTCAAAACAGACTATTTCTAAATGGATAGCCCATTGCATCCATTTCTGCTATTCTCAGCATGGCAAATCAGTGCCTAAGGGCATTAGGTCTCATTCTACCAGAGCAGCAGCCACTTCAGCAGCCTTTCTCAGAGAAGTACCAACCAAAGGCATCTTAGAGGCTGCAACTTGGAGTTCAGTGCACACTTTTACAAAGCACTACCTCTTACCTCTTTACTCTAAATCCAGAGCAGGCTTTGCCACTGCAGTCCTGCAGGGCCTCATAGCCTCTCCTAATCCTATTTAGCCCAGCCACCCATGGTTAAAGAGGGTGGCCTAATGGTTAAAGTGTTTGTCTTACAAACACAAGGTGCAGGGTTCAAGTCTCCCAAGGGATAATTGGATAGGCTTAAAATGGCTTGCAAGGGCAGTTATCCTAGTACTAACCTATGAACTAAATATCTGCTGCACCACTCTGCCACCTTCTAATAAAGAATATACCAACTGACATTTCTTTCACTGGAAGTAGTTCTTTGCAGTCTAATGAGAGATGTGTGCAACTTAGCTTGTTAAAACAAAAGTGTAAACAATTAATAAATACGAGTATATACATTTTTGTTATAAATAAATGAATTCCAGCCAACATAGTTTAAAGATTAATAAGTGGAGTTTATTTAAATAATAAATAAAATAATGCAAATTACAGTACAAACATTGGCTCGAGAGGAATTGGTCACATTCACTAGTGTTGACGTAAAAATAGGAAAAGGGAAACAGCAAACAATGGCAACGGACTCAAATATACGTAAAGTGGCACACACAAAGAAATAAAATATAAAGCAATAAAACTAGAGAGGATGGATGCAGAAAAAAATAAGCTTCTGATATCTAAGTTCCCTGGCTAGATCATACTACAGAAATATTAGCCCTAACTATAAGTTGGATAAATAAAATATGTTTCTCAAATGGATGATCACACAGACAAGTCAAGATAGTATCTGTATCTCTATTTATAGTATACTCAGATAAATGCAGAGTTTCCCCAGCTCACAATGTCCATGACATTGTCCTCATCCTGAAGAAAACAAGTAGGAAAACCAACTTTTACTCATCATAGCAACCACTGGAAGATTGCCAATACACGTCTACATTTGCTGTCTTCCCCTTGAATCCAGCCTGGTGCCTTAATGATATGCAGCCATTAAATTCACCATAGAGTAAGACAGCAACTGCATCTCAAAAGAAATACAGTGCCTGGTCTTTTATATTTGTTTGCTACATTAACAAGAAGAAACAGCAAGTCTGCAGATCCAAAATACTCTAAAAGACATTTCTTGTTATTGTATATTCGTACATTCCTCTAGTCATGAGAACAGCATACTGATTGCAGATGAACATAAGAAAAGAGACAAAAATATATCACATATTTAACGGGCTTGAGGTTATTGGGCCTGGAACATAAATAGCAGTTAAGCTAGGAAAATATTACTACAGAAGTGAAAGTACATAATGTTGTACCATGGTGAGGACAAAACACAGAAATTAGTTCTTAGAGAATTGCAGAGCAAATACCAGGCATTTACATTTTACTACCACTAGGTCAGTAACATACCACGCATTTCCAATTAAATGCCATAATATTACCTTCTGGTTTGAATAGCTGACTAAATTAGACTACAAATATAAAACCACCAAGCATATCCCATATAAAAACATTCATTCTTCAATAGCCAGAGGAATATTTACACATAATATATAGCAGCCTAAAATGGTGGCATTGGGTGAAGCTTAAATTATGAAGACAAGAATGGCTTACTTATTGCAACTCTTTTTCTATTATTCTTGGCTTCATAGCTTAGTCCAAAAATAACTGGGTAAAATACCAAGCAATTAAGTCAGTGGAGGGCAAACATGTTTTTCTCGTGCTGGAAGCCATGTTTAACCTGTTATACTTGCTTCACAGTTACTGGAACTTCTGTTCAACATAAAATTAAACTTTATACTGGGTTCTGAATTTCAAGCACAACAAACGTGCTTACAATTTTAGATACTTCTACAGATAGTTTCCTTATCTATATTGTCAATGGGTTTCCAGAAATTGAGTGTACTCTTAGGACATACAGACATGTCAGAATTTACAACAGCTTTTTTTTTGTTTATTGTCAAGGCAGCTTGGCTTCATATTCAGGATCGGTACTGATCCCCGAAGGAACTTTTGACCGAACCACAAACAGCCAGGCGTACGTCTGCAAAAGTGCTTTTTACTGGAAAGTATGACTGAAGCTAGAGGGAGTTGTGGGGGAATGACTGTTGCAGAGATTGTACTATGGTGAGGATTCATAGGTTCATAGGTAGGTACTAGGCTATTGGCCCTAGGGCCTATATAAGCCTAGCCAAAAGGTACCCTGGCTTCCGCCACCCAAGAAAATTATTTTCCTGTGCCACTGTCGAGCAGAGCCACAGAAGTGATCCCCAGGGTGAATTTCCTATCTCCCATCCAATCATCAAGATTTTTCTTGAAGAGTGCTAATGAGGAGCTTTGTTTGATATAGATAGGTAGTTTGTTCCAGAGTATGGGAAGTCTCTGGGACAGGAATCTATCCCTCCAGCATGTTCTGTTTATTGTAGTGACAAGGTTTAGGTCCCTAGAGTGTGTAGCTCGTAGGGAATGGGATTTTTTTAAGTGGAGATGTCTAAAACCTCTGGGTTTGACATAGCTTTGTGTATTAGGTAGAGATCGCCTCTGAGTAGGCGATATGCAACGGAGTAAAGCTGCAGTTTTCTGAGATGGTCTGCATAGGGCATCTGTTTGAGGCCAGTAATCCTCTTTGTGAGGTATTTCTGTGGCCTTTCCAGTTGTTGTAGATGTCTTGTCAGGTACATACCAAAAAGGGCATTGTACTCTATAATGGGTCTAATGAGTGATGGGTAGAGGGGAACAATTACCTCTTTTTTCCTGGATGAGAAACCTTTTGTGATGAGGTGTGCCACGTAGAAGGATTTCCTGTCTACTGTGGCGATGTGATTATCAAAGGAGAGACTACTGTCCACCTGTGTCCCAAGGTCTCTTATCACACTTTCAGTGTTAAGTAGACTACCGCCTATGTGGTAGTTCATGGGTACAGAGTTTTTACCAAAAGGGATGACAATGCACTTTTTGGCATTGAGCTTGAGGCCATGGCTTTGACACCAGGAATTTGTCTCAGCGAGGCCCTTTTGTAGGATGTCCACATATTTTGGAGTTTTGATTATGGCTCCTAGTTTGCTGTCATCTGCGAACTTCGTTAGCCAAAGACCTTCTGTGTTAGCCTGCACTTCAGAGAAGTAGATACCAAACAGGAGAGGATCCAGGACTGAGCCCTGTGGTACTCCACTTGTCACTGGTCTGAAGTTGGATTTGGAGTCTGCTACTTTCACAGTGAGGGTTCTGTCAGTGAGCCATTTGGCAACCCATCTTGTGACAAAGGGATTTATACCTAGTTTAGTGAGTTTATCTATAATTCTAGAGTGCGGAATGGTGTTGAAAGCCTTGGCGAGATATAGATAGGCTGTGTGAACCACCTTGCCCTCATCTACAGCTTTGGTAACTGCTTCAAAGAAGTCTATCAGGTTTAGGAGACATGATCTGCCTTTTACAAACCCGAACTGGGTGGGGTCCTGAGTTTGGAGATTACCAATGTCATTGTTTATAAGTTCCATGATGATACATTCCATAGCCTTGCAGACCAGGCTTGTTAGGCTAATTGGGCGGTAGTTTCCAGGGTCTGTGGTGGCTCCCCCTTTGTGGTGTGGGATAACCGTCATTCAGTGGGCACATACCTTGAGGTGAGGCTATGACTGAACATGGTACTTAGGTGGGGTGCCATTTCGTTCTGTAGTTCATGTAGAATACAGCCTGGGATGTTGTCAGGTCCCACGGATGCTGTGTTCTTGGCTTTGGATAGTGTGTTTTTACCTGTGCAGCTGTGATTACAGGAACTGTGCATTCTTCTAGTATAGAGATGGGCCCTTTAGGGGATGACAGGGGGGTAAAGTTAGCACTGAACCTATCTGCCAGGATGATGGCAATATCAGTTGGTTCTGTATATTTAGTGCCATTGTGCTGTAACTCAGAGCAGATCTGAGTGTTGCCATTGAGATTCTTGACAGCTATAGAATGCTTTGTGGTTGTCTTTAGAGTCAGTGGTGATTTTGTTTTCGTAACTAGCTTTGGAGGATTTTATGAGGGATCTCAGCTTCTTACTGCAGCTGACCAGGGAGTTTCTCCAATCATGGGATTTTACTCTTTTTGCAGCAGTTTCTTTCTTCTGTTGTAGGGTTTGTTTATGGCAGTGGACCACCAGATTGGCTTCCTTTTTTTGGAGGATAGCATCTTAGTTCTGTTAGGGATTGCATGATCTTTGCACTCATGTAAGTGCTTATAAAGTGCATTTGTGTAGGATTCAGCAGTCATACCTCTATTGTCCGTCAGCATGGGTGTCGTGAAGTTTGCCACTTCTGTCTTAAGAAGCGTGAAGTTGGCTTTGGAGAAATGTTTTACTGTGGTTTCCCTAATGGGAGGTGGGGGAGGGATGTGGATGTCTAGGGTGATTAGCTTGTGGTCGGATCTGACCAACGAGGAATTGACCTTTGGTGTGGAGTACCGGTTTCCCATGTTGGTAATAACCAGGTCTAGGACATTGCTGCCCCTGGTGGGGGTGTGAATAAGCTGATCCAAGGCATTGGAATTTATGAATTCCAGAAAACGTTGAGCACAAGAGTTGGTATATCAGTAGTTTTCCCAGTTAATGGTGGGGTAGTTGAAATCGCCCATTATTAGGGTGTTAGGTTGTACCCTAATATTTTCCAGTGTATCAAGAAATGAGGAGTGGGAATCCTGGGGCATGGTGGGGGATCTGTAGCAAGCTACAATTTGGATTGCGGTCTTGCCCAGAGTTAGTTGCACTTGGATAATCTCGGATGCATTATGCTGAGCAACTAGCCTGGAGGTGTGGATGTCCTTAATGAATATGGACACGCCTCCATCTTTACTGTTTCATTCCAGATTAGGTGGCTGAAAGGTGTGGTATGAATTATAGCCTGGTAATGCAGGGGTACTCTCTGGAGCCTTGAACCAGGTCTCTGACACTGCACAGATGTCGATGTTCTCCATTTTAAGGAGTGCCTCGAGTGAGTGCATTTTGAGGTTTAGACTTCTAGCATTGAGTAGCAATACCCTCAGATTCTTCTTGTTTGTACCTGTTATGGTGGTGAATTTGTCATTTGAACTTTGCCTAAAAAAGGCACTATAGGGGTGGCTAGAGCCTTAGCCAGTATCCGGAATCCCAGGGGCAACAGGGAATATTCCCTTTTCCTCACTGTAGTGCGATCTCTGAGTGAGAATATTAAAGTAGGGGGAGTGTGGGGGGTGCAGGGGGGCATAAAATTAGATTTATTGTTTTTTTTGTTTTTGTTTTTTAACACAATTTAACGAAAGCGCGTTTTCGGTGAAAGTGCTTTTGTTAAAGTGTGTTCGGTGATTGTGGATTTGGAAGTTCAGTAGTCGTAGATCCATAAATATATATATATATATATATATATATATATATATATATATATACACACACACACACACACACACACACACACACAAAAGTTGCCCTTAATTTTGGACCTTGTCCTACCATTATTTTTGGTTTTGATCAGAATTTTTAAACAAAGAATCTGTAGGGTATATCACCCTCCTATTAAGTCTCACTGCATTCCTTCATTCAGTAATGGATGTTGCAATGCACCACCCTCCTTTAAGTCTTACTACATTCCTTCATTCAGTAATGCATGCTGCAATGTACTACCCTACTTTAAGTCTCACTACATTCCTTCATTCAAAAATGAATGCTGCATTTTCTCAATAGTTTCAGTACAACCTTCAGTCAAACAAGTTCCATCAGCATAACTTGAGCACTAAACCAGGCCATCTTTTTTGGAGAGGGTTCCCCTGCACCCTAGTGGTAGGAGTGTGCAGTTAGAACTCATCTGATTGAAGGTTGCTGGAACAGGGCTCAGTTTTGAGCTTTTTTATTGGTTATTTGGTTATCTTGTTTAAATCAGTTTGCTCTTGTTTGCTACTGTTATATTCAAATGTGTATCTGTTTTCCTGTGTTAAATTGACCTAAACAGAGTTTAAATATCTTTAGCGTAGTCTGGTTACAGGTTTTACTGTATCCGCATCTATTTGTGTGATTCCTGTGTTTCCTACTACACCATCTTGTGTTGGCTGGGGCTTGTCTGCAATTACTGGGAGTACGTGAACTGGTTGGAACTGGCCTGGCATACGGTGTTTAGATAAGAGTGCAGGGATAAGGAATAATTGGTCAATTCCAGTGTTTCTATTTTATTTTCATTTCTGTGGTATTTAAACCCTCCATTTTCGTGAGTTTGTGCTTGTTTGTGCATCGCACCATTGCTGCACCATTTTAACCCTTTGTGAGGTATCTCAGCTGCACATAGAATCCTTACTGTCTCGGTCACAACCCAGTGCATCTGGCACTGAGAAGGTTGTCTGCTCAAACACTATAAACACCACACCTCTAACACCACCCACACCTGTAAAACACACTCCTACATATGCAGAGGTTCTCAACAAAAACATACCTAAACAAAAGAGACCTCAGAAACAAAAACACACACATGCATCACAACCCACAGCACCAAGCACCACACATAGTACACACACCTGTGTCTCACAGCCTCTAAGGCCCAGCCACAAATCCAACATACTAGTCATTGGAGATTCTATTCATGAGTCACACAGATGTGCCCCTCACCATGCTAGACAAGGAGAAAGTCACAATAAGCTGCTTGCCAGATGCTAGAATCCACCATATCACGCACACACTCAGGTCTCTTAACAACAGGTGCTGTTATGACTCTGTCATAGTGTTGGTGTGAATAACTTGAGATGTACCTCTCTGGACTATATGAGGAAAGACATGATTGGGCTCACTGAATATGTGTGCCAGGCAGGTATGTCCCTAGCCTTAAGCAGCATCCTACCATCACCCTGAATGATGCCTCAATACAAACAGAAAATTATTGACTTTAACAATTGGCTTAGTTTCTGGTGTCATTCTAAGGGGATCTAGTAGCTGACAGCCTGGGAGGACATGATTGACAAACCACAATGCTTTGCCAGAGATGGCCTTCCTCTGTCTCCCCTGGGCTTCAAGCTTCTGATAAAAGCTCTTGCCTCCCCCATAGTGCATTTTTTAGGCACCATCATGAGCACAAAATTACCAAAGTGAAAAATACTTCTAAATGAAATTTAAAGGTCGCGCTGGTGGTTGTACTCAGCAAAAAGTTACCCATCTCCTAGCCTTCATCCCATTCAAACACATCAATATCTGTGCGCTCTTTCTATATCTGTTTCGGTACCTATCATGCCTTCAGACCTACTAGTAACTTTGAGGAAGTACCTATAATTATCAGAGACCTTATTATCTCATGGCCATATCCCCTCATGATCCCTACTTAGAACTTACAGAGGTTTAAGTTACACTGGATAAGAACCACATTACCACATCATTTCTAACTGCAGATGATCTTCCCTATCTCCTGTTAACAACAGTAATTACTTAAATGCATTATATAAAAGTCACTATCTATCCCAGTGCTATTCTCCTAGGTGAATGTAAGAACCCAAACATCATCTGGAAAATAATACCACCAATAATATGTATGTGCAAGACTTCGTACACTTTAATACCAACTCTTTAGAACAAATGATCATTTTTCACACTAAAGGCCTCAAATATTCTCAATACTATCTTGACATAAATGGCCCCTCCTTGCATCATATCCTGTACTTCCCCCTCCGTAGTTACAAAAAAAAAAAAAAAAAAAAAAAGCAAAGCATTGAAACAGGCAAGCAAAATTCTTAAATGAACCATTAGAAAGTGTAAAGCTGAGTATGAACTCAAGGTAGCCACATCTTTCAAAGGTTAACTATACATCCTTTTTCATTTATATCAAAAAGCTAAGAAATAACATCCAACTATGCTGTGCAATTATCTACAATAACAATAATATCCAGTCAGATCCCAATTAAACAGCCAGTATCATAGCAGATAAATTTAGCTCCTGCTGTACCATGCCACCCTCTTAGTTATCCCCCATCCCTAAAATCTCCCACCTAAATACTACTGCCCAAGTTCAATCCGCATTATCTAATAGTAAAATCATCACTTTGTGGTCTCTGATAATATGCCAGGTTGTCTATTATAAGCGGTAAATATAATGTGGCTGAGCCTCTCCTTAACTGTTTTAATCTCATCTTCTCAGATGGTTACGTACCCCATGTTTGCAATAGTATCAGGTAAAGGAACCCTGACTGAAGGGATTTCTGGGTTTGTGGGGAAAATTATGAAACCAGTAATCAGTGAGAGAAACAGTTATATTTAAGACACCACTCTTTTCTTCACATTCTATCATGTTATCATGACCTACCAGCTGATACTGTTTTACCCACAATAGATTTACATCACTTTACACAAACATCCCACACAAACATGGAATTGCTGCCTCTCTCAAGCATTTACAAGAGAAAATAGATCATCACAACATTACTCCAAATAAGAGAATTATATATTATATATGTGATGCTTACAGAATGTATTCGGACATATAAACTCTTTTACCTTTAATAGAAAACATTATGTTCAGACTATGTGCACTGCAATGGACACCAGAATGGCTCCACAATATGCAAACCTCTTCATGGTAAACCTAGAAAAGGAATTTCTACAACACTCAACACATAGGCCACTCGCTCATTTCCACTGTATTGGTGACTTATTTATAATCTAGACTCATAGCATTGACTCCCTCAAGGAATTCCACCAAGGGTTCAACAGAATCCACCCATCTATTAGACTCTCCTTAGAGTACTCAACTTCAAGTGTAATCTTCCTTGATAATAAGATTACTATACAAAAGGGTAAATTACAAACATGTGTCTACTGGAAACCAGCTGACAGACAGATGTATCTGCACAGAAGCAGTAATCATCCCTTCTACACAAAGATAACAGTTATTTATAATCAAGCACTTTGATATCACTACATTTATTCTAGTGAGGCAAAAAGACTCACACAGTTGGCACAGCTGAAAGATACCATGCTAGCTCAAGGTGTCTCTGGCAGGGAGTTTGGCAGAGCTGTAGACAGAGCAATACAATGGCCATGATAACAGCTGCTTCAGTATAAAGAGAAGAACCCCTGTGGGAGAGTTCCACCATTGAGAACATATCATCCAGAGCTTAAAAATGTACACAATTGTATAAGACCTCCAACCAATGTTTGGTGATGAAAACAAGATGAGAGACATTTTTCAAGCACTACCACTGCTGTCATTAAACAATCTTCTTGTCAGAAGCACACCTACACCAGGACAGATCATAGTCCAGAATGGCACAAAACCCTGCAACCATCCAAGGTGCAAAACATGTCACATGATTTCTGCAGCTGACAACATAACAATTTAACATAAAAGAATTTTCAAAGTACAGGGTTTACTTAAGTGCATTTACAAAAACATGATTTATCTAAACAAATGCAGGAACTGTCCAGAGATAGGTTACATAGGAGAGACAGGCCAGTTAGTCATAACTAGGATGAATGTCCATAGACGCACAGTACAAACAAAATGATTGACAAGCCAGTATCAGCACGATTTCCCTGACTGATTATTGTGTATCATTTATGACAGTTATGGGTCTTAAA
This sequence comes from Protopterus annectens, assembly GCF_019279795.1. Taxonomy (NCBI): domain Eukaryota; kingdom Metazoa; phylum Chordata; order Ceratodontiformes; family Protopteridae; genus Protopterus; species Protopterus annectens. Next base: position 591,354,849 of record NC_056741.1, read on the forward strand.
AGATATTTTCACACACGTTTGGAAAGAAGAACAATGGAGATAAGTTAATTCAGTTGTTCAGTCTGATAGTAAGTGGTATGGAACTGGACATTGGTTTTATGAGACACTGTAATACCTCACCTTTCCGTTTGAGCAACTAACAGAGGACATGAATAAGGTATACTGAACAGCAACAAGTTTTTTTTTCTGGTAATGCATGTTAAGATTATTGGTTTCTATGTTTTAGCACCTGTATTTTATTCATGACAAGAGAATAGTAGGTTTCACTTAAGGCAACATTCTGGTCAGAATAGCAGCAACCATAAACTTAAACGTGTCACAGTTTTATCTCTCTCTCTCTCTTTCTGTTAAAGCATCTGCCTCACAAAGATTGCCTGTTTACACAGACTTAGCAACTTACAAGTTATAACTTTTGGTTTCCCTTCTGTGGATTTAACTAATCTCCCAACACACCCCTCTTGTTTCGAGATTTACTGTCTCATTAAATGTCAGGGCAGTCTCTCTAAGTGCTGTCTTCTCAGTTAAATGAACACTAACTCTAATGTAAGATAACAAAGTAAACTTTTATAGCTTGTCATGACCTTGTTCTACAGTTTCTGTCTCTCTCTCTCTCTTACACACAGCACACACACACACACACACACACACACACACACACACACACACACACACACACACACACACACACACACACACACACACACACACAATACTTGTCGCAGGTGTAGTATGAGCTGCATTTTAGCCAACTGGAAATAAATTACGTACTTCCCTTTCTAGGCACAAGTGGATATTTAAGCACTGTATTTAACATCAGTAACTTAATAACTATTGATGATGGGGCCATGCCAGCTACAAAGCTTGAGTAATTTCAAAACCTATGTTGGTCCAATAAAAGATATTACATCACATATCCATGTTCCAATGTCTTTGTGTCTTCTAACACAGTTACTTCAGCAAAGGTATATAGGTGTCTATGCCATTTCTTGGTATACTAGCAATGGTCTTAAGCTAAATACTAAGAGATGGATTGTAGCTCTTTTTGGTAAACAAAATATTCCCACATGTTATATAAATGGTATGCCTCCTATAAAATGACATTGTCGTTAAGGACTTGGGCACCTGTGTTGACAACTCACTATCATATGACCATCATGCCTCCACGACAATTCAGAAATCCTTCCTTATGCCACAATTAATTTCCAAAAACATCCCCTCTAGGGCTAAATAAGTCTTAGTTCCCCTGTATTCATTCCTCATAAGGCCCATCAGTGAATATAATGTTCCTTTTGGCACGTACCTTTGTAAGCGTATTATTCAATTTGACAGGCCTCAGAGTTTCTTATCTAAAATGATCTCTGCTGACAAGTTCCTTAATTAAACCGATATACTGGCCACCCACTCCCTCACATTAGAGTCCAGCTGACTACTTCACAGTGACCCTTACCTTGGTTTTTGAGCCATGAAAGATCCTGACCTATTCAGCCTTCTGTACCTCTATATAACCAACACCTCTTCAATCACCCATGCCAAGAATCACAACCTCAATCAACAAATAAGATTTGCTGGCAGAATGAATACCTAAAACCGTGAGTTGCATGCCTTTGGAATAAAATCCTCCTGCATGTCAAACAAAGCAGCACTCTAGCTACTTTCAAAGTTGAGTTTGATAATTAGATGGCCAGTTATACATTCTAAGCTGGGTTATCCTGCATAGCCCTTCTGGACAAAAGGCATGAACACTATTATATTACATAATAATTCATGGGGTATTTGGCTATGTTCTTAATTGTCCTGTTGACTGCATGCCTAGTATCAACCTATGGATCTAAGTTGTCAGCTTCCCAACTTAAAAATTACACAAACCCACACAAAGCAGATACTGCCAGATGTGCAGACAGAAGGCTATTATTAGTAGTTGAAGCTAACTGAACAAGAGGTGCCCACAGAAGATGCTGCTTGCCAAGTCCTTGTCATATGACTCCCTTATAGCTACATCAGTTATTCACAACCACAGTAAGAGACATTAGTATCTTCAATGTCACACAACAAGAAATATCAATATCCCTAACACTTCGACATTTTATTATATTTTATTCCTAGTCCAGCTTACCATACAGCTGATTCAACCTCTGTAACAAAATCTCATAGCATTCTGTTGTTTAGATATCAAATAAGTATCATCTAAGTAAGCCAGTACTGTGGGAAAAGGCAAGTGTGTGCGTACATTTTATAGGCCAAAGATGTAAATCTTCTTGCCTTAACTACTTCTCCTAATAAACCTGTCTCCCTTGTATTCATCAAAAGAACCATAAATTGTTCTATAGTGTAAGCTTCCTTATGTCCAGCTATTCTTTCAGCAATTCAGTTTTCATGTTTATTATTTTTTCTAAAATTACCTCTGTATCCTTAGTCTGTCTCTCTGTCTGTTCTCAACATCTTGTTATTTACCTTTTAGTTTCAAAATATCAAAAACAGCCATTCACAGAAGGTCTGACTGTTATAATTAGATGAGATCTCTGTCTTCTGTAGCTCCGTGAGAATGTAATTTGGAACTGTAGTCTCTCCTTATAGTTGTTTATGTCGTCTGTCCATTTAGATCATTTCTTGGCATCCTTTCAGTTCTTCTTGATTTTTTAATAAATATGACTTCCAAACTATTCCTACCACCATGCTATTTCTTACTGGAAACCAAACTATGGGAATAAAAAACTCAATTGGTCTTGATATAAAGAATGCCAATATATGAACTGATATTTTCATTGCATTTTGTATGTAACTTACATTTTGTTGAATTTTGCATAACAAGTATATGGAGTTTTGAAAATTAACTCATTCTTCTGACCAGATACTATGATTTCTGCAGGCTACATTTTTAATAGAGAATACCATCTATGGTGCATGAATTTTTTACTGCATCTCTATGCAGAAAGCCATTACTTTTCACTGATTTGTCTTTACCTAAATCCAACATCCTTCCTTCAGACTATGCATCATGTTTCTGTAGTTCCTTTCATTAAAATGGGTAACCTTCTGCATTCATTATGATTTCCATTAGCTTTGTGTCATCTTTGTGTCATCTGCATACATTGCATAAAGTTTCTACTGCAGGTCCTTCTCTTAGCCATGATCAGACCCACACCACATAACTGTTCATAATAATTTTCAATGCTCTTGATTTTGCACTGACATCTCAAAGCTAGTCGGTAATTACTTACTTTAGGACAGTAGTTGTTAGCTGTTGAAACATTTGTTGTGATCTCTCAACTAATCTCTGATTTGAATATTTAATTTGTTCTATATCAACAGCTGTTTGAAAAAAGTGATAGTTTAAAAACATTTAATTTAACCAGCACACTGCCGTATTATGCTATTCATGAATTTGATCACTAAGAGTCCTTGGCAAGTGAACGCATCTATTATTACTGTTTCTAATACAAATCAAAAAGATTTATTAATTCCTTGTGCTATAACATGGTTAACAAAAGGGTGAGTCACTCAATTTTGCGTATTATTGCAGAATAATAAGAGCTGTAATCCATTCCAATTCAACTATTATATTGAAAAAGATTATTCTGATTGCCCAACAGAACAAATTGCATAAAAAGATATGTTTTACTCTAAGAAACACTGTTATCTGTATCTTTCTTGCTGTGTCATTCTACTGTAACATAAGTGAACAGATTTGTACTTTACAAAACCCTCTGCAGCCAAACCAATGTAGTTACAGTTGGGGAGGGGTCAGTATGAAAGCACACATAGTGTCAAACAAATCAGAAAGAACATGAAAAAGAAAATGATGCACGAGGGAGTCTTCCCAACTGACTATCCACTCAATCACTGAGAGGATGAAGTGGCACGGCAGACTCACATCTTACAGACAGCTCAGTCTAAATTAAAACACACATCTGATAAAGTGCTTTGGGAGAATCTGGACAAAACTGCAGACAGGTGCTCGTAAGACACAGATCTGGATAATGATAATGCAGCTAAATATACATCTGTTTTTATGCTCTGCATGTGAGGACTCATAGGTTTGTAGGTTCAGAGTTGATTACCAGGTTAATGAGCCTTGGCACCTTTTTAAGTCTAGCCTTCCTTCTCAAATTGGCAGATTGATATGCTAGGGTTGTTTTATGGGGTATATGTAGGCTTGATTGGTCAAGCAAGTACAGGCTGCCTCTCTCTATTAGAGACATTGGTCCCAAACCAGGATAAATGGCTGATTCCCCATGTGATGCCCCAGCACCGTCCCAGTAATCAAAAAGCCTCAATCCTCACTACTAGCACCAGTGAGGGATGCACACACTGGGAGGATGACAAGTACACACGCCCTTAAGAGCACACAGTAATCACAGTCAGTCTGGGGATGGTTTCTGCCTCTTTCTCCAGATCTCCAATAAGATTCCCCACTGGCACAGCTATAGAGTTGAGTCCTTAGCCAGGGTTCCAAGCCAAGTCCTCCCAGCACTCTCTCTGTCCAACCAGTGCTTCATGTCTCTGCCCATCTAGCTGCCACACACACATACTTTGAGATATGATTTATACACAAACACACACCTGGGAAAGGCTGGCACAGGTTGGGTCCCTATTAAATGAATGAAAAGTCAAAATGTCGAACGGCCAAATATCAAAAAAGGCCATTCCTCGATATCACTATTGTAAGATCGCGGTGCAGTGAAGACTGAAAAATTTGCACTTTCCTCACTGTAGTGCGATCTCGGAGTTGGTATATATAATTAGCGGGGTGTGGGGGCGCAGCCCCCCACAATACTCATTTCGTGGAACGGCCTTTTCGGATATTTGGCCGTTCCACATTTTGACTTTTCATTTATTTAATAGGGACCCACAGGTTTACTAGCTATGCCCCCTTCTGCCCAGACCATAAGGTAGTTAGCACTGCCACCAGAACCCCTTATCAGCTACTTTAAGGCTCTTCCCAAAGGGTGACCAATCTTACTGTGTAACGTTACTATTATCCAAATGGTAAGTGTGACTAATACTTTCAAGGCTATTTAGGAGTGGCCTGTACCGTACCACCAAATACATATGCAAGTACTCTAAGACCTTAAATATCTCTAACCAATCCAGCCACAATTAAAAGGTTTAAATATATTTAATAATAAATAATAAAAGAATAAGGCAATATTCAATAACTCAACACAGTGACTACAGAGTTCAGAATCACAGGAAATATTTTAAAACAACATTGCAGGACAGTCTCACATAAATACAGAAAACATCTAAACTAAGCTTTACTATATTCCTAACTATCTATAAAATAAATCATATACCTAAAAACTTACTTACAGAGCAAGGCAAATGCAGATGAGAAGTGATGAATGGATGTTTTCAGATTAAAGACAAGATACAAAATGCACAGATTCACTCCCTGAGATAGCTCTTAAATTAATAATGCACATTACTGCTGAGTTAGCTGGGATGACATAATTTTTTGTCACCTTCCTTTAGTTCCCAGGGTAACAGAAACTTAGAATTTAGCACCTCTGTGTCAGAGATACATATCTCTCAGATGTTTGCCTAGAACTGGAAGTCGTAAAACAGTTAAAACACTTTTACATTTGAAACCTAGTAATTATTTCTGTTTCAAGACAATAGGACTGCTCTGAGCTGAAACAGAGATAGCAGAATTGTTAAACAATTTCCACTTATTTTCTTGAGGTTTTGCAAGTTAACTCTGTATGTTCCAACTTCTACCATTAAAACACACATCTGTACAGGTATATAGTTTGTACACATTTCTGCTCTTTTCCTGCAGGGTACACTGTGGTTACATTCTTGAAGCTCAGTACATAACATACAGTTCAACACACACTTCTGCACCAGTAGTTTAATATACACATAACATAGTTATCTTATATTTGTAAGACAAGCCTATGGATCATATTAATATTCACAAATGACATGTGATTATAAAATTCCAGACAGCTGGGCTGGCAGTGTCACATTTCTATATAAATCATATTAATATTTTCAAGTGACATATAATTATTTACAAAATTCCAGCTAGTTGGGCTAGCAGCATTTCGGTTTGTCACACTTCTTCCCCCCACGAGAACTCAAGCTAGTTTTTCAAGTGTCCCTTGAGAAACGTTGCTTGAGAGGGTTGAGCCTATATGGGAATACCTTAGCCCATTCCCTGTCATGAGATTCCAGCTGCCTTGGCATTGCTGACCCCAGTACCGTGCTGCACTGCTCCATCATATGCCTGCAACCTTAGGCTCCACCATAGTAATTTGGGATTTTCCTGGCAGGCTCCCTGTAGCTATAGATCGCCCTCAGACTTCTCCTGCTTTATACTGCAAATACTTAGTTCAAGGGCCTCCCTGTCACATAAGGTTTCATTATGTTAACATGGTACAATTTGTGCCCCTGCCTTCTGCCTAGTAGTTCTACCATGTAGTTAATATCACTGTGCTTCTTTACCACCTTGTAGGGTCCCTTACAGGCTGTCTGCAGCTTGTTGTGTCTGACAGGAATGAGAACAATTACCTGCTGCCCTATACCATACTCTCGACCTCAAGCATTCCTGTCATACCAGACATTTTTCTGCTGTTGGGCTTCTGCCAGGTTTTCCTGGGCCAAGCCCATGATTTCCCTGAGCCTTGTCCTGAGGTTTAGGACATATGCCACAACAGACTCCTTGTGGGATTCACACTCACCCTCCCACTCATCTCGAATCAAATCTAGAGGTCCCCTCACCCTATGCCCATGCAGCAACTCAAAGTGTGAAAAAAACTGTGGATTCCTGGGAAACCTCTCTATAAACAAACAACAGATGGGGCAAATATTTGTCCCACTCCCTCTTGAACTGGTCTGCAAATGCCCATAGCATGGACTTGAGTGTAGAGTTTAACCTCTCAACAAGACCACTAGTCTGGGGATGCTAAGGGGTGGTCTTTAGGTGCTTCACCCCACAGTACTTCCACAGACAAGCCAGCAGGTCTGACATGAAATTGGCACCTCTGTCAGTCAGTATTTCTTTTGGGAAACCTACCCTGCTGAAAATCTCTAACAAAGCATTTGCCACCTTTTCTGCCTCAATGGAGGACAGAGCCACTGCCTCAGGGGATCTGGTAGCATAATCTAATACCACTAGGATATACTTTTTCCCTGTGGAACTTGGGGCACTCAGAGGCCCCACAATGTCCATAGCTACCCTCTGAAATGGCTCCTCAATTACAGGCAAAGGCATCAAAGTAGCTTTCACCTGGTCTCCTGCCTTGCTTACCTTTCGGCACTGTTCACGGGTCCTGTACTACCCTGTTACATCTCTGTAAACCCAGGCCAGTAGAAGTTCTGCATAATATGTCTCTTCATATGTTTTATGCCCATATGACCTGCAAAGGGAATATCATTGGCTATGGCTACAAGTGCTAGATGGTAGGCTCTGGGCACTACCAACTGCTGTATTCTCTCACCCTCTAGCCCTCCCTCAGTGGTCCACTCTCTATACAGTAACCCTTTGTCCCAGCATATAGATTCCCCCTTCCCTTGAGAATCACGTGCCTTACTAGCTACCTCCCTCAGGCTTTGTAATGTAGGGTCTAAGAGCTGAGCCTGTCTCAACTCTCTCTTAGTAACCCTTCCCAGTTCCCCTTCCACAGGAAGTCTGGCATCCTCTGACAGTGGTGCCTTACTGTCAGCCTGGCTACTACTACTCACCTCTGCCCTTGCAGTCACTCTGTCCAAGGGAACATCAGTACCCACAAGCAGCTGTGGCTCACCTTCAGTCTCACTGCTACAGGGTAGCTCCCTCCCTGAAGTAACTACCTCACCAGTCCTGGCTGCAAGTGTGCTGTCCGTCTGAGTCTCCCCCAGGCTATCAGACCCACATGCTTGTCTCCAAGCATGAGTGCATGTAACTGCATGCACACATGGTACTGCATTGTCAAAATCATTCCCTATCAGGACATCTGCATGGGTATCCTCAAACACACCAACATGCTGGCTTACTTTTCCACTCTCCCAGTCAAGGTGAACCCTAGCCAAAGGTATTTGGAATAGGGTCCGTCCTAAAGTTCTGACTGGAGTAGACTGCCCAGACAGGTAGTGCTCCTCTGTAACCATTGCAGGCTTCACAGTGGTTAAGTCAGAGGCTGTATTTCTCTTAGCCACGGCCTCTTTCCCATTCACTAAGATAGGATATAACCTCTTGTTGTAGTTTGGTACCCTTGCTGTCTCAAGACAACCTACTGTTGGTATTTTGTCATTTCCACTTACTGGCTCTCCCTCCTTTTGTTCCCCACCTTGCCTTTGTGGAAATCTGTATGCTACATGGCCCCACTGGTTGCATTTAAAACATTTAACCCTAGTTCTTGGATGTATACCTGGACTAGTGGCTTCCCCTGCTACTGGCAGACTCTGTTGGAGCAGTTTGGGCTGCCCACCATAGGTTCCCTTAGACCTATGAGCAGCACTGGGTATCCCTTTCCTGTGCAGTGATGCCCTGCTTGCTAGGTATAGGTCTCCCGTCTTCCCCAACTCATCTACAGTAGTGCATTGTCTATCAGCTAACCAGATTCTCATGTCCTCAGGCAAAGTGCTAAAGGCCTGTTCCCTCAGCAAAATGTCTGCCAGCCCTTCAAAAGTGATGACCTGACATCCACTCACCCACCTATGAAAATATTTGCTTAGTTCAGCAACATATTCACACACACTTTCAGCTGCCTTGCGTCTATGCTCACAAAACTTTTTCCTGTAAGCTTCAGGCGTTAACTTAAAAACTTTTAGCAAACAGTTCTTTACAAGATTATAATTTAAACAGTCAGCATCAGACAGTTTGCAAAGAACAGTTGCAGCTTTACCATGGAGTAACAGGGTCAGGAACCATACCCAGAGCCCTTGGTCAACATTATACTGTTTACATACCCTCTCAACCATATGAATGAAACTATCAAAATTATCCCCCTCTCTAAATTGTGAAAGTCATGTACTGACCTTTGTTGCTTCTGGGGCTCAGTTACTCCCTTCCCCATTACCTCCATGGCTCTGGCGAAGAGTCAGCATCCCCATTTCATGTTGCCTCTGTCTCTCCTTCCCCTCAGCTTCCAGGTGTCTCAGTCTCTCTGCTGCTTCTATTTCCAAATGCTTGACCTCCAATTCAAGTCTCTAACTCCAGATGTATTTTTAAGTCCTCTGTGGAAAGGTTAAGTTGTCCATTTTCTGAGAGTTGTACATCTCCATGGCCAGTCTGATTGTCCGCCTGGTTGCTATTCTCTGATGCAGCTGTGACTAACACTGCAATCATGCCTGCTTTAGTCAGGTTGGCATGCACCAGTCCTTTTTCCCATCACATCTCAGCCCCCTTGTTAGCTTGCCATACTCTTCTACTGACATGCTTGCCTGCCTCTCCTGTCTAACTAAGCTAACAATAAATAAATAAATAAATAAAACAATTGTGATATGAACTCTGAATGTTCACTGCGTGGTTGATTAAGAGTACAAACACCTTTAGTGAACACTGTACACAAGATACAGGAATTCAATACCCACACCACTACAAGCCAAGTAATATGAGATGTGGCTAACTCACCACTGTCAACCAATTAATATATGATGTGGCTACCCCACCAAGTCCACCAAGTCCTCCCAGTACTCTGTCTGTCCAACCAGTGCTTTATGTGCCTGCCCAAGTAGCTCACACACACACACACACACACACACACACACACACACACACACACACACACACACACACACACACACACACACACTTTGATATTTGATTTATACACAAATACACACCTGGGATAGGGTGACACAGGTTTACTAGTTATACCCCCTTCTGCCCAGACCACAAGGTAGTTAGCACTGCCACCAGAACCTCTTATTAGCTACTTTAAGGCCCTTCCCAAAGGGTGACCAATCTTACTGTGTAATGTTACTGTTATCCAAATGGTAAGTGTGACCAATACTTTTAAGGCTATTTAGGAGTGGCCTGTACAGTGTCACCAAATACATATGCAAGTACTCTAAGAGCTTACATATCTCTAAACAAACCAGCCACAATTAAAATAATAAATAATAAAAGAACAAGACAATATTCAGTAACTCAGCACAGTGACTACAGCGTTCAGAATCACAGGAAATATTTTAAAACAACATTGCAGGACAGTCTCACATAAATGCAGAAAACATCTAAACTAATCTTTACTATATTCCTAACTATCTCTAAAAGAAATACTATACCTAAATAACTTACTTACAGAGCAAGGCAAATGCAGATGAGAAGTGCTGAATGGATGTTTTCAGATCCAAGACAAGATACAAAATGCGCAAACTCACTCTCTGAGATAGTTCTTAAATTAATAATACACATTACTGCTGAGTTAGCTGGGATGACATCACTCTTTGTCACCATCCTTCAGTTCCCAGGCTAACAGAAACTTAGAATTTAGCACCTCGGTGTCAGAGGTACGTATCTCTCAGAAGTTTGCCTACAACTGGAAGTCACAAAGCAGATAAACACTTTTACATTTGAAACCTAGCAATTATTTCTGTTTCAAGACAATAGGAAAACCTCCAACTCTAGATATTGTGTCTGCTCTAAGTTGAAACAGAGATAGCAGAATCGTAAAACAAGTTCCACTTATTTTCTTGAGGTTTTTCAAGTTAACTCTGTATGTTCCAACTTCTACTATTAAAACACACATTTGCACAGGTATATAGTTTGTACACATTTCTGCTCTTTTCCAGCAAGGTACACTGTGGTTACATTCTTGAAACTCAGTACATAACATAGAGTTCAACACACACTTCTGCATCAGTAGTATAATATACACATAACATAAAGTTCTCTTACATTTGTAAGACAAGAGTATGGATCATATTAATATTCACACATGACATGATTATTTACAAAATTCCAGATAGCTGGGCTAGCAGTGTCATGCTTCTATATAAGTCATCTTAATATTTTCAAGTGACATAGAAGTCTTTACAAAATTCCAGCTAGCTGTGCTGGCAGCATTTCGGTTTGTCACACCCTATACTTTGGTCCAAGTTACTCTTACATTGAGTTAGGGAAGAGCCCTGCTTCACATGGATGAGAAGCCTGTTGTAGAGAAGGGGTACAGTCTGAGACACATACCTGTCCCTGTAGCATATCTTATTTATGTTGCAGGTGAGGTTTAGGTCCCTCAATAATGTAATTATGTTTGTTTTGTGGATGTGCAATAAGTCAGAGTGGGATGCTTTGTAGGCCATGAATAGATCACTTTTCAGCAGCCTTGTAGTATACCAACTGCAGAGACAGGGCTTTAAAGGGGTCCACATAGGACATGTTGCTTATGCCCTGTATTTTTTTTTTTTTTGTAAGAAACTTTTGTGGATGCTACATTTGTTACATATGCCTTATCAGGTACATACCAAAGGGTATTGCACCTAATGGTTGGTCTGTTAAGGGCCGAGCACCATGGAGCAGTGACATCCTTGGATCTAGATGCCATACCCTATTTTATACTTTGCAGAACACAGAATGATTTCCTTACCTCCATATAAATATGATGGCCAAAGGCCAGGTTGCTATCATCATGTGTTCTCAGATCCCTGACTACTGGATCTTCTTTTAGGGGTATAATGTCAATGCGGAAGCTTCCGGGGCAAGACTACTCCCCAAAGGATACTGTTATACATTTCATGGCCTTGAATTTTACAGCATGGCTATGGCACCATTTATTTGTCTGCCACAGGCCTTCTTGGAAGGTATTTGTGTCATTCAGGAATTTCATGACTGCATCCAGTTTGCAGTCATCTACAAACCTGGTCAGTTACAGGCCTTTGTCATTGGTCTTGACCTCAGAGAAACAGATGCCAAAAAGGAGTGGCCCCAGCACTGAGCCTAGAGAAGCTCTGCTAGTGACTAGCCTTTTAGTGGAGGTAGACTGCCTATCCTAACTTCTTGGGTCCTATCTGTGAGCCAACTGGCTATCCAGTAGGTGACGTAGGGGATTATACCTAATTTTCTGAGTTTGTCAAAAATGCCCAAGTGGGGTCTTGTTTCAAAAGCACTGCCAAGGTCAAGGTAGGCAGTATGTCCTGTTCTTCCCTCATCCATTGCTTTGATGACCTTCTAGAAGCCCACCAGACTGAGTAGGCATGACCTGCCCTTGACTAAGCCAAATTGGGCTTGATCTAGTGACTGAAGTTTCTTATGTTATTGTGTATTATTTCTATGATAACAATGTCCATGGCATTGCATATGAGAATAGACAGACTTATGGGTCTGTAGTTACCCAGGTCTGTAGATGGCCCACTCTTGTGCAGTGATGACAGTTGCAGTCATTCAACCACTTGGCATAAAGTCTTGCTGGAAGTTATGATTAAGTAGTGATTTGAGTGTTCCTGATAGGTCATGCTTCATGCTATTAAACAGGCATCCCAGGATTTTATCGGGGTCCACTGATGCAGTGTTCAAGGCCTTGGAGAGTGCATTGAGGACCATACCTCTCAACTGTCCAGATTTTCACAGAATGTCCAGATTTTTTGCTCATATTTTTGGTCTGTTCCTCATAAAATTTGTGGTTTCCTGAGAAATCACTAGGATTAGCTGAGGATTTAACTCACCAAATAATGACATACATTTCAGTTTCAGACTTCAAATCCTTCAGAAAACGTATGTTAAAACAAACACTATTATTCTAGCAACTTTCTAAGTTTATATGATTCAGGATATTTCCTGCAGGGTGCCTAGTGGGGGAGAGAGGGATGAAATTGAAGCTAAATTTGTTGGCCAGTAAATTTGTTATATCCTCTGTTTCAGTATAGGTGGCACCATTTACAATTACTTTGGCACATTGCTGTGTACTGTCTTACAGATCACGGACATAGTTGAAGAAAAACTTGTGATTCCTTTGCCTGGGAAGATATTTTTACCTCAAACTTGGCTTTGGTAGATGTGATTAGTCCCCTAAGTGCTAGTTCAGATTGACAAGGGAGATTTTACCTTGCTGGGTATTGCACTTCCTAATTTTTGCCTTGATTTTCTTTATTTTATTATACAGCTTATTGATGCTTTTTCCAGGTAGGTACAGTTGTCTCAGTTCAGCTATTAACATGACTGCACAGGGTTTCCTTGAACAATTCCTCACAGGCAGCAGTGTTCTCAGGGTTTGCAGGAGCTTGGAATTTGGCCAGGGTGTCACTTAATAATAGGAAGTTTACCTTAAAATAATTCCTAAAAGTGCTAGGGTTTGCTGGGATCCTGAATTATGTTTTCATTTCAAAGCAGACAGCTTTATGGCCTGGCCTGGCCTGACCACTGAAAACATTACACTGGGGGGGGGGGGGGGGCACATTCTTACACCATGTCTCAGTAACTGCATAGACATCTACATTCTCCAGGATGAGGTGAACTTGCATCAAGTTGAGTTTCTTCTTTATACTCCTGGCATTGAGCAGTAACACTTACCGATTTGTTGGGAGTTAACTTTGGTATGTCAGAAGGTTTAATAGATTAGAAATGCCTAAAAAAGGAACTATGGGGGTGGAAAAAGATTTGGCCAATATTCAAATGTTCAGAGGTAATAGGTGCAGATCATCCCTGGCAAAGCAGCTTGGTCTGCCAATCATATCCTCCCAGGCTGACAAATATTATACTCCTACACCAACATCTAAGTCAGTTTTTAAAGTCAATTGTTTTCTGTTCATATTGTGGCATCATCCTTGGAGAAGGTATAAAGCTGCTCCATGCTGAGCTCATAGCAGCCTTGGCTACATATTCCAAGAGATCCCTCATGTCACTCTTCATATAGTCCAGGAAGGCACATCTCAGGTTAATTACACACATGGACTATGACCAAGTCATACTGGTACTGTGGCTCAATGACCTGAGTATATGCGTTTTTTTTTTTTGTAGCTTATATAGCTGTTATTGTTTCCACTTACAAGAACAGTCATGGAAGAGGCAGGTACTTACTTTGAACATCTTCACATGCAGAACATGAAAACAGATGCATGTCAGATTTAAAACTTCAAATTTATTTTTGTGCCTGACTCCTATGCACGTAAACACATACTTGTCGACAGGTATGATTTAGGCATGGCTCCGTAATTTCTCCCCCTAGATTTAGCCTTTCTAAATAACTAAACTAAGTAAACACAAAAACTCACTAAATGCAAGGAGTTTGGTATCTGAAGTCATTGTGTTCCGAAAACTAATAAATCGCTTCCCTTTTTGACCATTTGTTTTAATTTTGCATGACGGGTGCTATGATTTTTAAAGCTGAGAGGTTGACAGGTATGCTTAAATACACAGTGAAGTGAAGGAAAATTAAACAAATTATTAGAATAACAGGTAAGTACAATATGCAGGATTATTCACAGTATATTAGAACTGATAGCAGCAACAGTAAAATAATACAAATGAAACCAAATACTATTAAACAATGAGTAACTGCTATTCAAACTAAGTCCTAAGTTACAAATTAAAATAACGCACTGTTACCCAAGGAAGGCAAGAGAAAACCTTAACAAATTCCACAACATCCTGATCTCAAATGACAAAAGAGACATAAAACATTTAGTGCACATAGAGGAGGTACAAGGTCAGTCACTGAATAAACACCCAAAAAAAAAAAAGTCTAAATCACAAGGAAAATATATCTGACACTAACTCCAACTCAATCAGCATTTCATTCTCCAGATTGCTTTATTCCTATACAATACATTATTTCAGTGGTGGACACTGGTCTGTGTGGTTCCTGAACCTCCCTTCAGATTGTTTGTTCCTGGTTCATTGTTGCTTCCTTCATTGGAGGTTTGGAATTACCTGATTTGAAGGGATAATCTCTTATACATAACACAAGCAGAAAGTTGTAATTCAAAGTGGAAAGGGATGGTAATTATGAAGCCTGCAGGAAATTCAAGAAATAAGGAAAGAGTGGGATTTTGGATGCAGATCCTTAAGAAGAATAACAGCAGTCATAAATAATATTATATTCACGAAGTAGCAGAAAGTATACTAAGAAATAAGCCAACACAGAAATGGAGAATGAAGATTCTGCCAATACAGATGACTACAGTTAGGGGTACAGAGAATGTATAAGATGGGGCTGGAATTTACTGGAGGAAGCTGGTAAAGGAACCAAAGTATTGGGAACCAATAATTAGACAGAAAAAGGTAATAGAATGGAAAAAGCCCATTAAGACATTTGGACCGCAGACTGCCTTGCCTATCAGGGGTTGATGTCAGAGTATAGGCAAAGAAAAAGGGATAGGGGAATCCTAAGTGAAAGACCTGTACTAGTTAAGATTTAGTTGAATCTAGAACAGAAGCTGATATTAACAAATGGATAATTATTAGGGCATAAAACTATAGGAACCAATCAGAGGAGGTCAGAAAACATTGAGAAGAGAGATTGTATAAGCAATTTACAAAGAAACAATGGGAGAACATATGTATGGTTCCCAAATATGCAACAAAGAAGATTTAGGATTTTTGCATGGAAGTGTTTGCTTAAGTACTTTTTACCCCAAGCAGACTCCAAAGAATTTTTCATCAGGTAGATGGCAAACGTTAGAGGTATAATGGCGAAGAGAGGTACCTGGAAGCATATGTTTTCAGAGTATAATGAGTTAGCAGACTTTAAAAATTCCCTACAGAGTACTCTATCAGGAATACTGGGCAAGCAATAGGAGTACTAAAAGTTTTTTTTGAGCTGGCATACAGGATCTGACTTGCCTAGACATAATAACGCTTTGTTGACTTCAATTCTGGTGGCCACCAAAAAAAGCAATTACTAGAAAATATAAATTGAAGTCCAAATCAACCATACTTAAAGAAGTGAATATTGTAACAGAGATAAAAGATCTGGAAGCAAGATCTTTAAAAAAGAGTAGAAGTAAATTAGATAGGAAAAACAGAAATTGTGGGAAAAATATACGGAGAAAAATATTTTGGAGGAAGAATTTGGTTTAAGAGAAGGCATGAATTGAACAATTTATGTAAAGTTGGATTGATTATACTGTGTAGTACAATATATGTGATATATAACTTTTGTAAATGTGAATTTGTTAATATGGTTGATTACTTTTATTTAAATGTAGGTTTGCCTGTGTCACAAGTGATAATTCAATAAAAAATGTTTTAAAAAAAGGTCTTCAAACTAACTATGTAAGCCAGTTTATGGAAAAATAAGTCAAGCTGAGGAACTAGGGAAAGCAGCTGGCTGAAATGGCTACACTAGGTGTCAATCACAACTTATGGGTGGGCTAGTTGGGCCACAATCAGAATCAGGGCTTGCTGTATGTAAATTAGGAGGGTGAAACAGTGTGCTAATTTGTTGATCAAATCAGGATATTCTACCCAAACTGAGACACTTGACACCATTCGCAGACACTAAGCTCCAAATGTACTGAACAAAACTCTCCCCAAAAAACTCTAAAATCCTAGAATGCTTTCAGCTCTATCGCCCTAATATACAAAAGAAAAAATGTTCTTTATCAAGTGAAGGTACTGTATATCCAAAATGGAATCCTGCTCACCTGTTTTACTCTAATCATAGAGGGCAAACCCCCATAAAACCACCCACAAAAATCATCTAACTTAAACATCATAAGCTATATTTTCCAGTATTTTAGGTCCCATGACTGTTAAAAACAATGAATCTTTAAAATGTGAATTGTGAGTTTCAGAACCCATCAAGGCATCCAACTTGTTTTTGAAAGTTAATAATTTATTATATGTCTGTACATCCAATGGAAGTCTATTCCCTAATCTTGGGATGATATGAGTGATATATTTATATCTCTTTGCTAATCTTGTGGCTTCTATACAAAAGTTATTATTGTTATAAATCAACGCATTTGTGATTACATAAAGGTTTAAAAGTATTTGAAATGACTCATCATTAAAGGGTTTGCATGCTAACACTGCCTTTAACTTGAAGTATCTATAATGAAGTGTAAATAAATTTAATTTCTTGCATATATTTTATAATTTAAGTTCTTAACTATGGGATGAATTTTACACCAGCCCTCAGCAAAATCAAAGTTTTTAAATTAACAATGTCATGTCTTTTACCTGTTTTCCATATCAAACAAAAAATACCATCAGAAAATACTGGACACCCTTCCCCACCATATTTCATTAAACACATGAAGTAAAACATCCAGCAGTTCAATTGGAGTCTTAAAAAAACAACCCTGTACTATCCCTATCTCAGGTATTTCAGCTCAGTAGCTTTTCAGTGATTGTCATCAACTTCTGCAAGAACAAAGAGTTACACAGGTTACCTCTCAATTCCAACAATTCAATGATATAAATGAGCTTGTATATCCCACAAACACATGTCCACCATTCTGCACCTAGCAGCAAACGTCTGTGCTAGAAAATACCTGAGCAATTCCTTTATCATGACCAAGTCCACCAAAATCTGTCAGATAAACTGTACCCATATTCTATTACCACAAAGTAAAAATTATAATTTACATCATAGTCCCCTCTAATAGCTGATTTCTAACCCTAGTAAATTCCATATGCACTATATCCAACACATATGCTCTTATATCCCAAAAGCTCTGTAGTTTCTTATTCAAATTTTCCCTTTCACAAATCTATAGTTTCTGCAAGCCTTGTACATTCTTTCTATGCTCCTATATTATAAATGTTCTCCTAAATTCACTCTGCCGAAAATGATAGTCAGTTGTCCTTTCATTTCCAAAGTCCAAAGTCCATGTCTTCTAATGAAATGTCTTCTTGTCATATCCTTTATGTTACTTAACAGTACTAACCTACCCAACTGCCTAAAAAACAGCTTACTTTGCTATGCCTTTCAGCAGCAATGTAACTCATCTCCCAGCAACCCGTTCATCTATTCCTCACCAATGCACAATTTGGATAATGACAAATGCAACCATATCTGGTATTTATTTGTTTGACTGGGTCCTTTTTAAGCAAAATATGATTATTCAAGTCAGATACATCAAACAGGCTCAAAACATAAAAAGTTATAATCTACCATGATGGTGTGATACCTCAGAGTAAGCAGGTGCAAAGGATGAAGCCCAATGCTTCGGGTGTGCAGGTGTCTTATTTACATAATACAACTGTATCATTTTGAGGGTGTTTGCTGTATTGGGATCATAAAAATCACATCACGTAAAAGTGACTTAATTAAACATACCATGACCCCTATCTACTACATGCAAAAATGATCAAATCTTTTGAAATAGTTTATATCTATCTATCTATCTATCTATCTATCTATCTATCTATCTATCTATCTATCTATCTTTTTTTAGCTAGGTAAGCCCACTAGATATGAGTGTCACTTTTTCAGAGCAATCCTAAAGCACTATCTGGTTGAATGACTTTTTTGGAATCACACAATAGGCATTTGTAGGTGGAAGCAACAAAGCTTAGTAACCTGGACTCAGGAAGCAGTTTGTTAACTGCTCATATCAGCACTAAGGGCCACAAAGTTCCACAATCTGCTCCAAAACTTTCTATGCATATACAGAGGAACTGAATCACTTCTTCCCCACATTGTACAAACACAAACACTTCCACTGTACTCCCAGGCACCACCATTGCAACCATTGTGTCATGTTACACAAGGTTCAAAATCATTTGCTCGATATATAGATTTCTTGTATCACATTTGTTCACATATAATTGGCTTATACTGGTAGTTGCCCGAGAGCTGTTGCTTTTTCATATTGGAGTGATTTCATACTGTTTGAGGTGAATGTTGGTTCAGCTATACCCATATTTATGGGGAGACAATAAGGTGAAGCATTTAGGCATATGGATTAAAAAGGCTTCAACATATTTAGAAGTATGGGTTAAAAAAGATACTGTTATGGTAGATAAGGATATATGGGAGGAGACTAAGCAAAATATAATCCAACCACTGAGAAACTGGAAGCTCTTGTTTATGGATTTGGATAGTAATCCACTGAAAAAATGCTTACAGTCCATTTAATTTTACACACTGATCAGACATATTTTTATCAACTAGAGAAGTTGTGGACAATCATTAAAAAAAGAGTTGAAGAAATGTATCTGGGAGGGGAACAGGGCAAGACTTAAGTAGGATACATTGATCCTTCCACTAGAATAAGTTGGTTTAAGATTACCTGATTTGAAGGGATATTTTAGAGCTACACAGTTAAGGTTCATATATATAATGCAAGCAGAAAGTTATAATTAAAATAGAAAGTGATGATGATGAAGCAGGGTGGAGGAGTTTGAGTAATAAAGAGAAAGTGGGATTTTGGATGCAGATTCTTAAGGAAAATAACAGCAGTCATACAGATCATCATATTCATAAAATGGCAGAAAGTATTCTAAGAACTAAGCCAATATGTGAATGGAGAAAGGAGATGTTTGCCAATATGGATGACTGCAAGTAGGGATACAGAAATTAGGCAACAGGGGGAATGAATTTACTGTAGAAAACTGACAAAGTACAAAAGGCATTTGGAGGAAATAACTAAAGAGGGAAAAGTAATACAGTGGGATGAGGCCAAGACGACATTCGAACTCCAGGATAGAGCCTGCTTTACCTATGAGTAGTAATGTCATAGATGGATAGCTAGGAGGACAAGATAACGTGCTATGAAATATGAGACACGTGGTTTGCATCAATTGCACAAGTCACAATTAGCATCAGCTGTTTAGTTATCACAACTTAAAAGGAGAAAGAATTAGCTCTGGAGAGGGAGAACTGTGGAGGAGAGTTTTGAAATGGAGCAAGAAGTAAACATGTACAGAAATGAGAAAACACCAGTGGCAACAGCTGCATTGGGATAAATATTAGAGTATGGGCAAAGAGAAAAGGATAGGGGAATCTTAAGAGAAATGTCTACTGTGGTGGAGTATTTAGAAAATCTAGGACAGAAGCTGCTGTTAAAAAAAGGATAATTACTAGGGTATATAAAATATTGCATGACAACTACAAGAATCAATCAGAGGAGGTTAGAAAAGATTGGGAAGAGAGACTGGAAAAGTAATTTATATGGGAACCATGGGTGGACATATGTATGGCTCTTAAGTTTGCAACAAAGTACAAAGGTTTGCTTGTAAGTGTTTGCATTGGCATTTTTATACACCAAGCAGACGTCATAAAAATTTTGCATAGGTATTTTTATACGCCAAGCAGACTTCATAACATTTTTCTTCAAGTAGGTAGCAAATGTTGGAAGTGTGATAGGGAAGAAAGACATAATTGGCACATGTGCTTTGGAAGTGTAAAGAGTTGGCACAGTTTAAAAAATCTGTACTCTGTTATAAATATTGGGTGAAAAATGGCTGTAAATAAGGATATGCTTTTTTTGAACTGGGACATAGAACCTGAATTGCCTAGGCAAAGTATGGCCCTATTAAGTTTAATTCTGTTAGCTGCCAAAAAAGCAATTACTAGAAAATTGAAATCAAAGACTAACCCAACTGTATCTGAAGTATGTATTGAATATTATAAAAGAGATAAAAGAACAGTAAGAGGGATCTTTAGAAAAGGGGAGGAACAGAGTACACAGAAATAAATGGCAATTGTAGAAACAATACATGCAGAATAATGTTCAGAAGGAGGATGAGGAGTGATATTTAAGGGAAGGAAGGAATTCAGCAATTTATGTAATGGTGGACTGATGATATTTATAAACACCAGAAAAAAAGGATATGTAATGTAGAATGCATGTAAATAGACAAATGTTAATATCATTCACTTTCTTTTTTGTTACCGTATGTTTGCCTATATTTTAAGTGATAATTTAATAAAGGTGTTAAAACAATGCATGAAGTTAAAAAAAATGCTGTCATTTATACCAACAGCCAACTTAAGAAATGTATGTATCTATATACAAAAGGCAGGGTAACGTAGCAGTTTTTCTCACATGGTAATACCAGAGCTTGGTTAATGCCCTGAAGACCTGTAGATGGAGAACTGGTGGAGATGACAGGACAAAATGCTATGAAATATTAAACAAATGGTTTGCATCAAACAGGCAGTTCATAATTAGCATTAGCTGTTTAGTTACCACAACTTAAAAAGAGAAAGAAACAGCTCTGGAGAAGGAGAATATTAGAGGAAAGTTTGGAAAGGGAGTAAGAAGTAAAGAAGTGCAGAAATGAGAAAACACCAAAGGCAACAGCTACACTGGGATAAAACAGATGAAAACCGAAGAGGACCAAGACACCCATGTGGGCTGATATCTCTGTTCATACAGTGTAAGGGAAAGAAAAGTTTGTGGAGAGTAAAAATAGGGGTGCAAAGTTAGGGGAAAGTAACTTTCTGAAGTGTCAGACTGAATTCACTTGTGGGGTTAGATAGAAGGAACGGACACTGAGAGATTCCACCATTCACTGTGTAAAAGACATGTAAGTTGATGCATGTAAACTGGGTATTCTTCTCTGACAGTGGAGTATGTAGTGAACCCTCACAACGACAGTGGAAAAGAAGCTGATCAATTTAAAAGATATACAGTAGCTCATGAGATCATTGTCAAACAGTTGACGTGGATTTCATCATCAATGACTATTGAGGGCAGTAGCTGACATTCTGCATTGAATGGTGACAGTCAAGTTATTCAGCATGCCTTCAGATGCATTCAATGGACTCACAGAAAACCAGCAGAAATAACAATGATGATTTTTTCATAAACGATACAGCATTCCTGTAAAATATTATGAGAGGAAAGTAGGAAGTAATGAATAAAGCTGCAGTGAACAGATTAACACTTTAGGGGATTTTTTTCCTTATGTAACATTTGTATATACAAAAAGGAAGTGCTTTATGTTATATCTAAATACTAAATAGGAAGTGTATGATGTCATGTCCAAATACTAAGTAAGACTGCTAATGCTAAAACAATGTTAATAACTGGGTAAAATTGAAAATACTTGAACTGATGAATGCTTTCCCTGGAAAACTATGTTTGAAGGGAATTTGGTTAAGATGGTTTGAGGCTACCTATGCGGTTAGGGTAATAATCAACACCTACTAGAGCAGCAAAGAATAAATCTAATGAAATAAATGAGCTAGGGCTGCAAAACCATTCTAATTAAAGCACACATCAAAATGACATTAAAGTCTGGACTGCATAGACTACAAGAAAAAAGAGAAAAGCATAGAAAGAACATACATACTTGAGGAGAGAGAGATGGAAGATGGGACCTTAGACGATATATGGAGTTTGCTGAAGGTGGAAAGAGAAGGGAAAAACTTTTGTAGGACATAAATATGACAAACATAAACAAGAGAACTTAACTGATTGCTTTAGTGTTCCAGTAGGAGAATTGAAAATGGTGAGAGAAATTATTGGAGGGAGAGTATATTTCAAAACATACCCATATGACAATGAAGACTACAGGGAGATGAAGAACACTACATAAGAGGAAAGGAGAAAACTAGATGTCTGAGGGATGAAGTGAAAAGGGCTGTGCAAGAGAAGTATAAAAGTGTTGGTATGAGGAGCAGTGTGAGGGTGCAGTTAAAGCCACATGGAGAATAGCTCAGATGCAAAGAAGTGGGAAGGGACAAACTAAAGAAAGGAATAGAGTTAAGGTTACAGAAAACAGAGTTCTGAGTTCTTCTAATGAAAAAATTATTAGAAGGAGTGGAAGGAGAGGATAAATTAGCTGAGGAAAATCATAGATGAAGAAAGAATAAACTACAGGAAGTGGGAAAGTTGGGGAGCTGTGTACTGGGGAAATGAATGAGGAGAAAAATGCATAGCAGATGGTTTAAAGGGAGCCAGAAAGAGATGTTTGTAGAGAGAATGCATATGGGAACACCAGAGAAAATGGTGACTTTGAAAGCATTTAAAAAATTTGTAATGAACGTTAGCAGGAGCTCTGTAGGGGTTTTAAAGGGCTAGTAGAAGACATTAATGAGTAAGGGGGCAGACAAAGGAAGTAAAGTATGATGCTAAAAAGCCATAGATGTAAAGTGAAAGAGTCCGTTATAAGACTAAACTGGAATATGATTATAAAAGATTAAAAGATTCCCATTACACTTTATAAGACTGTTAAAGGGTGCACTAGGAAGCTGACTTTCAGAAATATATGATACAGCCTTTGGGAAAGATAGTGGCAGAAGCAATGGGAAAAGTGAAGAATTACAGTTTCGTGGCTCTTCTAAATGGACACCTTAATGTTTTGGGAGATCACAGAATAGGATGGAAGTGAACAGACCTTTAGTCTTAACTGGCTGTGTATGTATGCATGTATGTCTTTCCATTTGTTAACTAGGAATGGCCAGCTTGGAAGCTCTATATTTGCAGTAGAACCCCGTGGAGAGGAACAATTGTATCATTTGACAAAAAAAGTATACAACATGAAGATCAGTAAACAATGAACACAAGAAAAACAGTAACAGAGCAAGTGAATAGTCTAACTTATACAAGAAATACACTATGCTACAGAAATAAATATTAATTTCTTAAAAAACAGAAAGCTCAGCAGCACCAAGACATGATGAAAATGCATGTGATAAATCAAAGGGAAATGGACGGAAAAATGTAATATATGGAAAAAATAAGCATTAGAGCCTAATGGACCATAAGTGGCATGTGGATAAGGGCAGATAAAGATGTAGTCAAGGACAGCAGCTGATGTTTTAGTCACTAAAAGAAAAACAAAAAGAAGAAGAAAAAAGAAAAAAAAATCTGATGCCAGATTTGCATATCCAATGCTCCTAAAATGTCTTTTTGTACTACAAACTTAAATGCTTTTATGTTAGCAGTGTACCTGATTGTGACGGCCGTGCCCTAGCCCAGCAATCAATGAGTCTCAATCCTTACCACTAACATCAGGGAGGGCATCTCATATAAGAGGAAAGGATAACAAATACACATAGTAAAGTACAATTTCCCTTAAGTGCACACAGAGATCACAGTCAGTCTGGGGCTGGATGCTCCCTTGCTCCCCAGGTCCCCAATAAGACTCCCAACTGGCACAGCTATAGGGTCCAAATCTCAGCGTAGCTGGCAAGCTAACCTCCAGTACCCTCTCTGTCCCACCAGTGCTTTGTGTCCCTGCCCAGGTAGCTGACACACCACACACACTTTGAGATAAGTATTTATACAACTTCACAGACACTGCTGGGAAAGGCTGACACAGATTCTCCAGCTGTGCCCCTTTACCCAGACTATATGCTAGTAAGTACTGCCACCACCAGCTAATACTTATCAGCTACCCAAAGGCCCTTAAAAGGGTGTCCAATTATTACTGTGCAATATTATTATCCAATTGGTAAGTGTGACTAATCAGTCTAAGGCTTATTAGAGTGGCCTTGTACAATAAACTCTATAAATATACAATGCACTCTAGAGCTTAACTTAACTCTACACAAACCAGCCACAGGTAAAAGGTTTTTATAATATTTAATAATAAATAATTAAAAGCACAAGACAATACTACTACACTACAGTGCTATCCAAGAATTCAGAGATCACACAGAAACTTAAAACAATACAGTAGGGAAGTTCTGATATAACAGAAAAACACTTAAGTCTAAACTTTATAGTCCTAGCTATTTCTACAAGAAAACATACTTCTAAAGTAACTTACTTTCATAGAGCAAGGCAGTGCTGAGTTAGATAGTCCGATCAAAATGCTTCAGTCTCTCTCTCAGCAATAGTTTAAAATCACTAACATTCCTGCTAGGCCCTCCCAGATTACATCATTTTGACACTTAGGTATTCCCAGTATACACATTACATCATTTTGACACTTAGTCTGGACTTCCCAGGCCAACAGGCTGCATTATTTAGCAAGCTAACACCTGATCAGGAAACTACAACAATAAAAGACATTTCACATGTACACTCTAGTAATTATTAAATTAAAACAATAGAAAGAATGTGATAGCAAAGACCAAATGACTCCAAGCTCTACAGATCAAAGAACATACAAGACATAATTTTAATTTCAAAGAACATTTGAAATGCTTGGCTTAGTTTTCCTTATAGCAGATGACAATGTTGCTACAATCTTGAAGTTCATATTTTACTGTGTTTTCTTTCATTTAAGAAACAAGCCTGTATTTTACATTTATATTTACAAATGATAGAATTATGTATCAAATTCTATTTGGCTAGGCTGGCAGCCTTCACCCATCTTCCCCAATCTTCACACTGATATTAAAAGCGAAGTAATTCCATAATTTGCCTGTGGAAACACAGCAATGTGGATCACCAAATTAATTCTTGGCTAAGGGTACAGTGATGTACCTGCCTACTTAGTGTGTGAGTGGGATTCCAGATAAGTATATTAGATAAGGAGGGGAAATCTACAAAGTAAAGGACTTTGTGGTCAGATTTTAACTAAACCAAGGATCGATGGTACTTAAACTGGAGCTTTTTTAGATCATATAGGTACACACCACAATAGTCAGTTTTTAAACTGTAGCCAGGCACAAAGCATATGCTGCTGTTGTTTGACATAAGAGCAGGGTTTGAGATTAGTAGATGGTATATTAGGCATAGCAGTGATGAGAATAATTAGACAGCAGCATTTGGGAGCCTAGTATTGGCAAGAGAAAATACTTTGTTCTCAATAATTTATCAGCTAAGTAAATTAATTAAGATGGAGCAACCTAGATGGAGACAACTCCAACTATCAACACTGAATGAATATATTACCAAGAGTACTATATCATCTCAATACAACAATCTCTGTCATCCCGAATAATTTCTTTCAGAAAATCAACAAAGAACTCGGCAAATTCATATGGTTTCCCAAATCAGTAAGAATAAGTTATCTAAAACTCATGTACCCAAAAGAGAAAGGGGGACTAAATCTACCCGATTTCTAGCTTTACCATAAAATTGCTTATGCCATTAGACTATCATTAATCTCCAATTTTTCTGCCAAACCAGGAGTCTGGTCTCCAACCTGGACAACAACATGTATTCAGATGCAATATAAACCCCAAATCCCTTCCTTACATAGTTCCAGCAAATCTTAGACATCTTAAGGTTAATATAATCTTAAAACAGATAATAAAAAGTTTTCAGGAGTTGATAAAATCCCTGAAACTAGAAAAGACACTACCCTCCTTCAACCTATTCATTTAAATCCAAACATCAAAATAAACAACAAGATGTTAGATCTAATGGATTATCCACTGATTAAAGAACTCAATCTTTGGGATATATTTCAGCACAAAGAGAAAACATTGCAAGAGCTGCGACTAGCTCTTAAAGTGATTAAAAAATATACTATCATATTATGTCACATTAGGGAGATAACAATGTCATTTTTCAAAGATTTTTCTGTGAATAGGAATTAAGTAACCAAGCTGATATACATCACTGATAGCCTAGCTATTAGGAATAAAATGCTTTCTAATGGTTCTACCTGACGAACCTTTCTAATACATACAAACTGATTAGTGTAATCAGATATGAAAATTCTCTTCTTTATTCTATCTACTGGGATCAGAAGTGATGCTTATTTACAGAAGAACAGAAACTGAAAGCAATTGATTCTATTAACCTATTTCCATTTAAAAAACTCATATATGCACAACTAATGATCAATAACAATGGATATTACACCCCTTCCATCTTAAACAAATTTGATCCTGACAAATCATCAGCATGTGCATACTACTCTTTTCCTAAGGCTGACCTCCTGCATGTAATGTGGTTTTGCAAATATTCCCAGAATCTTTGGAATTCCCTTAAGGTACAATTAGAAAAAAATGGGTTATTATAAATCAACCCTATCATGGGAGTTTGCTATACTTTGCATCACTGACTTGAAACTTCCTAAGTTACATTATCATATTATAATTACTCTTTGTTCGTTGATTAAGCTATATATAACCAGAATTTGGTTGGATCGTGCCAAACTTTCATGGAATGAGTTTAGGAAAATGGCATCATCATATATATCCTCTCAAAAGCTTATCATTAGGAATGTTAAAAAACGAGCTTATTATCAGAAACTCTGGAAACTTATCTTTGATTACATATTAGGGGAATAGCTTAAGTATTGTAACATTGAAGCAACTCAAATGGTGGTTAGAGTGTAACTAAGCCTGATACATCATAAATAGCATTAGATTGTATGTTAATATATTTAGATGAGGTAATTTGAATTTACACATTGTGATATTCATTTCTTTATATTAATTTTTGGTAGCTCTTTTTGTAAATATTGTATATAGACATTAGACTTGCCTTAGCAGTACTGGAATTGATGTGCTGCCACTATTGTATTTCTATTGTGTGATCTATCCAGCTTTTGTATTTGGTGCACTGTGAAAATAAAAAATTACTATTGGGAAAAAAAAGATGGAATAACCTAGCAGCAGAAATAAAGAAATAATACTACGTTACAATCATTCAAAAGATCTTGAGGAATTTCTTCATAAGGAATTTAAATGCACTTGTCCTCATGGTGCTGGCTAGAGCTTTCAGCTTTAATCCTACACTATTTCATTTTTCTAATTAGCACATCTCATTTATACTTATTTATTTTTATTTGTTTACTTTATAACTTTGCTGTGTTATTTTCACATGTAGTATTTGTTTAGAGAATGACAGAGTTAGGGAACATCTCTTGAGTAAGATTAACCATGTTAATTCCCATATTACTGGTGATTTACTCTACAATGTTCAAGCTGAAAGGTCATTGTACAATAATATTTTTTCAAGTATAGAAAATGAGTGTATAAAAAACATGAAAAGGAAGGCCTCCAAAATGGAGAGAGATCTCAAGGCCTATAGGTTAGGAAATGCATACCCCAAACCTAGGCCCTTCAATTCTTATAGAAGTGAATCTGGTGTTAACCACAATGATGTGGATACTAACATTGATTTGAATTACAATCAGAATAGCACAGTAGAAAATCAGGATGAAATCCCTTTAGATTTTGTACTACCCCCCGCAGGTCAGACAGGTTACGGAATCGTACTCCAGTGTATTACCATCATTACCCTCCCAAGAACAACTACAGGAGATAAACATGGCTGAACATTCTAATCATTCTAACTCCAATATTATTGTACAAAATGGGAAAATACATGAATTCCAACAATACAAGATTTTCAACTATAGTCGTTTGAACATTACCATGGAATTTTTTGATTTATTTGTCAGAGGTTTTAAATTCATTCCTTTGAGAAAGACAAATGTTTCTAGGGCTATAGTGGATCTAAAATTATTTTTAAGAAAACAAAATTTGGGTCTTATTTTCGGTGATCATAACCAACACCATGACCCTACCCACAAAAGCAACACAGATGCCCATTTAAAGAAAAAGAGTGTTTTTAATCCACCCCTCCATCCCCAATTAAGGAATTTGGAACGTCTCCTGGAAAAAGAAATAAGGAATATAGTCAGTTCACATTATGTTTCCTCCAATCTTTCCAAAAAAGAACTTGAACTATTGGAATTTTTCAAGGGGAACAAAACAATTAGAATAATGCAACCAGACAAAGGGGGTGGTGCAGTCCTAATGGATGCTATACAATATGAAGCTAAAATGAAAGACAGCCTTGAGAACACCTACAATTATTCGAAAGCTTCCATTAATGAAATAAACATTTCCAAATCAAAAATCAATGTAATACTGAATGACCTACTTTTAGAAGGTACCATCACTTTGGATATGTACAACTATTTACATACACAAAATCCAAGGGTTCCCTCTGTTTTTGGAATCCCAAAAGTACACAAAGATCACCACGACCCCCCTTTGAGGCTTATTGTTTCATCAGAAAGCTCCATCACAACACCATTAGCTAAATTTGTGGATGTGAAATTGAAAGAATTATCCAACCAAGGTAAAACAGTTCTTAGAGACTCATGGGACTTTTTAAGACAGGTCAAGTCCAACTTATTTTCAAAGGACATCATTTTTATAACTCTGGACATTGTAGACCTTTTTGGATCTATCCCCCATGATACAGGATTATTGTGGTTGGAAGACAGTATGGCACAATACGGTTGCCTTTCTGATGATGATTTTAGGACTTGTCTTGTTTTGATGGAAACAGTTCTCAAGAACAATTTCATGTTCTTTCAAGGAGAATTTTATAAGCAAAAAAAGGGGGTAGCTATGGGGGCAAAATGTTCGCCGACCTATGCCAATATAGTTCTCACATGGTGGGAGACTCAATTCATCAATGAAAGTGAATTCAAAAACTGTTGGGTTCTTTATAAACGGTTCCTTGATGATATAGTTATTTTTTGGACCGATACCATTGAAAGATTTTTTGAGTTTTTGGAATATATAAAAAACACTACCACCTTCTTGGATTTCACCTATAGTATCAGTTATGAGGAATGTATTTATTTAGACGTCCTGTTAAGGAAGTGTGATGATCATTTTACCTCAAGAATACATAGGAAATCCACTTTCTCAAATTCCTATCTTCACTTTTCGAGTGGTCACCTTTGGACAAAAAGAAATATTTTAAAGGGTCAATTGATCAGGTCCAGTAGGTTGACCTCGGAGGACACAGACTTTTGGAAGATGGTAAATATATTCTGGAGATGTTTATTCAGAGAGGTTATCCACCTCCCCTGTGTGACGAGATTTACCAAGTTGTTTTGCAGGGTAGGGATACGAAATTTGCTCCCATTTTAGGACAGGATGAACAATTCAACATTACTGCTCCTACTCAATCAGGTACCACTGATGTAGGGACCACCAACAATGAGCATAACAGCACTATTAAACATATTCAGTCAGGTCCAACAGATACAGCGACCATCAATAACAATTTCTCTAAAGCTTACATAATGGATTACACTGGAGATTCATCAAATCTCAAAAAAGTTATTCAAAAGGAATGGGATAGATTCAAGGAAATTACTGACTTAGAAATGTTTAAGAAGCAGCCATTACAATTCATATATAGGAGAGATACAAATTTAAAAATTTGTTTGAGTTTGGTGGCCAATTCACAGGGAGAACTATTTCAAATAGAAAAGGTACATTTAAGTGTGGTAACTGTTCTCAATGTCAATATATAAAAACAGGTTCCACCATTACAATTGCAGATAGAAATAAAACCATTACTTGTTCTGGATTTGCCAATTGTAATACCCACGGTGTAGTTTACATTGCCACATGCCACTCCTGTTCATCCTTTTACATAGGGAAAACAGAAAGGAAATTAAAGTCCAGAATTTATGAACACTATTACTTAAATGAAAAAAGGAAATATCAATAATGCTTTATTCAGGCATTCAAATGTATGTAAAAATCCTATTTTTCATTTTTTTGTTCTGGAGATTATACCTAAAGAAATCAGGGGTGGCATGTGGGAGACTAAACTGGAATATAGGGAATTGTACTGGCAAATAGTGTTGGATGCCACTAGGGAACCAGGACTTAATGATATGGTTTCAATTGTTCCAGTTCTAAAATTAAGAGCAGCCAAGTTGTGATTTTTTAGTTGTCCACTAGATGGTGCTATGGTATTATTTTCTGGTCTTTTATACATCCTTTTCAACATTTTTAACATTTTTTTCTATATTTAATATGAGTTTTACAAAGATTTAAGGACATACTTTTACTAAATTAATAGTCTTTACACCATTCAAGACAGGAGTATGAATTTTTTAACATTTTACATTTGTCAAAGTTTTTTAAAAAAATGTTTTTTAAATAAGGTTTTATCCAAATTAATCAATTAAATTATTATTCCATTAACTAATTAATTAAATATGTATAAAAACAGGATATCCTTTTACTCAAGTTGTGTGTTATCTGATGAAGATATTCGAAAACGTACTTGGAGGAAAGCGTTATTAAACTTTGGAATTATTCTTGTGGTTTCTGTGATTCCTGTGGAGATTATTGACTACTTTCATCTAAGGATAATTATCCACCACTACTACTTTGTTACTGCTGTACTCATACCCTTATTTGGGCTCCACGAGTGAATATTTTTGGTTAGTAGTATTTGTTTAGCTTATACACTTTACTGCAATCCTTTTAATCAAAACCCTATACTTAACTGCTTTGCCTTTTTCTCTGAAACCCTCCACTGTTGTTTGTTAATTATTATGTTATGACACAACCTTTATATGCTTGCTTATCACTGAATTTATTATGGTGTCTTCTTGCCACTTTAAATAGCCCATGGGCTCAGCTATTCAGAGCAATTGTGCTTCATCAGTTTTTTTTCTGGTCAGGATCAACTAGTTATTTAGTAAACTTTTTTTAGATTCCATTTTTTTCCATTTTGTTTGGATTATTTAATATTGATACTAAACTAATAACTTAAAAGTATTGCCATCATGTTTTGTGTGAGATAGAACATTATCAGTCATGAAAACAGTAGTAGCATCACCTCTCTCTGTGTTTTCAGTCTGTTTCATAGGTAATAAACTATGACGTAGACAGACATATTATGATGGAATAAAAATCTGGATTGTAGGAGGGATGAATCTTACGGCATTGCAAAGAGTTTCTACAGCAAAAGAAAAGGCATTAGGTCACCATTCAAGGAGCACCTTATGGAGACCATGAAATGGACTGCTTACAGATGTTTTCATTTCAGCAGCTGTGGCCAGATAACAGCAATTTGAAAGGTGTTTTTCCATCAGAAACAAGAATTATTTATATATGTTTCACAGTTTCACATATTTGATATATTTAATAATGGAGCATTTCATATATATCCTGCAGTGAAAGCTGAATACCTGCGCAGTTAGATATTGGCATTGTGGTACAGATTGCATCTTGGGTAATTTATCAAATTTTTGCTCAATTAATCTCAAGATTGTAACTGCCATTGTGACTGGTTTGTGTTGTTGTGTTTTAGCAAACCTCGAAATACACCCTTTTTATAAAAGGGCACCTTCTATAACAATTCATAACCATAAAGCCAGTTAGCTATTACTGCATTTATCGTATAGTGGTCCCTTTTCTAGGTTAGTACCATTATGAATGGGCATTATACATTTTGTAGTTTCAGAGGTTTTGATTGGATTAAACACAAACTGCACCTTGGCTTATGAAGGTTTTGATTACACAATTATCCCAGGTTAGAAGTAAATCCAAGGTCTCCTTAGCCAAAATCAGATGGCTGGGACTGCATTATCTATATAATTTGATGACTTTAGGGACATATTTGATACACAATGTAAGTGACATGCAAACTAGCATTTCTTGACAAGTGTATATTACATTACATAAAAATACACTTTAAAAATGTGTTGAGATTCGGACCTGACCACAAACTGAAGTTAAATCAAAGTAAATACAAGGTGAGTTAAAAGATAAGTAATGGTTGTTCAGAGGTTGATTCTTAATTTCAAGATATACTTGTGAAACTGAAAATGTTTTTCATCTCTCTTGTTTTCCTATTAGCTTAAGAAATATTGACATTTGTGCATGTATTGCCTTGGCAAAATTATTAACAATACAGTTTATATCTCAATTTGGACTGTAGCCATACTTTCATAACACATCCATAAAAAATGCCTTTGCAATGATTGAAATATTTGTAATCATCTATAAAATACTGAAATATTTACCTGTTGCAACAGGAATTTGCAGTGTAAAGTGATAAAGATATTATGAAAGCTCAAAGCTAAACAATAAAAAGTAATAATTAAATTACGCATCTCTCTCCCTCCCTTGTATATTTTATATCCCAAACCTGACACACCTAAGCTGACCAATGCTTTGGCAGAATTACAGGTTTCACATATAGTAAAGGCAGATTATTATAACGTAAGTACTCATTCTGTTTACAGAAATCATTGTTTGGAGAACTGGCATATATCTGGATGCCATTTTTGTACTCCCATTACCAGGGGCTAACATTTTATTGAGCAACAGTTGCACAAAAGACTGCAGCGGTATTGGCGTTAGTACTGATATTCATTTCTATATGTAACTATATTGATAATATTGACACAGATTACAAATGATGACATAAATGTAGTGTGACCTGTTATAGTATGGTTTCCATAAAATGTGTGCAGCCAGACAGGGTAGTATAGTGGTCTTGTAGTTAATGCCAAGACCTTACAATGTTTGGTTTTGTGCTTTGGTTCTTGCTACCAACTGTGGTACCATCTGTACAGAGTTTCCATGGTCTCCATGTAAATTTTCACTGGCATCTATAATTTTCTCCCCCAACATCCAAAACCATGTATATATGTCAGTTGGTAATCATCAGATAACCCCTACCTTTGTATGTGTGTGTATACACATGTTCATGTGTGTACATGTATTTGGGAGTGTGTGGGCAGCAGTGTTTGCACTGTTTAAGGGGGGTTGAATTTTTGTCAGGTTATCACTTAATAGTAGGAAGTTAGCCTTAGAGTAGTTCCTGGTCTATTGATATCTCTTTCCATGCTGACAAATACTGCACCCCTTAGAATGTCACCAGAAACTAAGCCATTTATCAAAGTCAATAATCTTTTGTTTTTATTGTGGCATCATCCTTGGAGAAGGTAAAATGCTCCTCAATGTTAGGCTCATACCAGCCTGAGACACATATTCCTAGAGCTCCATGATGCCTCTTTTCTTACACTCTAAGGAGGTATGTCTCAGGTAATTTACACCTACATGGACTATGACTAAGTCAAACTGGTACTTGTGGTCCAATGACCTGAGTGAAAGTGTGTAATGCTGTGGATCTTGGCC
Source organism: Protopterus annectens (assembly GCF_019279795.1). NCBI lineage: Eukaryota > Metazoa > Chordata > Ceratodontiformes > Protopteridae > Protopterus > Protopterus annectens. The sequence continues at coordinate 591,388,439 of NC_056741.1, forward strand.
ACTGATAAGCAACTGACCATGACTTTCTCCTTACTCAACCTGGTGAGAGGGACATCAGTGTGTCTCACAATGGAGTCTCCAATGACAAAAATGTTCCATTGTGAGGTGGCTTGCTTCTGGTCCCAGCAATAGAAGTTCCATGAGATGTGATTGTATGTGCTGATGTGTGTGTTGTTTTGAAAGACTGCATTTGGGGCTGCTGAAGGTATTTGTTATGTGCACTTCATCTAGGAGGCCTTTGGTGTTTAGGAAGGTTAAATTCAAATGCCACAGTATATGTGGGTCTATGTGCCTGCTTTGAACTCTGTGTGATGGGTAAAGCATGTGTACTACTAACAATCTGATTGATATTAGGAATGCTTTTATGTGAGAGCTTTGCCCCTGGGGAAACAGGGGCTTGGTGCCCAGAATGTCTTTGTTTTTCTGTTAATTTAGGGTCTCACATGCAAAAAAAATTACAGTGATAGCAATGATATTTGTCAATAAACAGAAGGAATGCAGTGACTCCCTGAGAAAAGTACTTCAGAGGCATAAGTTGAATGGCCAATGAGATGTTATGAATGTGGACATGTAGGCAATAAAATCAGTGCGAGAAGGCTAACCCCCAGAATTTCATCTTATTATATAGCATTCATTTTTACTTTACAGTGTCAAAGGTCCAGTTACTGAAATTGTGTTGGACACTTCAGCTTCATTGAATCTTTTGTCACTTTGTCAGCATGTATTTCATGGTAAACAACCATGAAACAGGCTGTCACAGTGCTTTGCTCCACTAATAAATATACATCATCTTCACTTAGGTGTCTCATTAGAACAAGGTTCTTTTTCAAACAGGATGCATGGGAGACAGATTCTTAGTCATATTTTTGTTGTAAACTTTTCTGCAGCACCAAACAGGCAGTCCCATAGAGGCCTATTCATGTCACTATCATTACATCCACACTTGGTATTAGTAATGTCCAGTTGAACAAGCCTGTGGTGTGCTCAAATATTATTCAAACTGGCACTCATTTAAATACTTTGTTAACCTGTTTCAGTTGACCAACTCATCACACTTAACAACCATTCAGGCAGTCATGTATGCATAAGGTAAACAAAAGGTTTAAGAGGTTGCACATAATATTTTGCAAATCATAATAAGCACCTTTTTGGCAGTGTGGTGCTGGAAAACCATTGCTATAGTGCATGAAAAAGAATACTATGCATTTGCACAATCATTAATCAAGCATGTTCAACAAACCAGCCTAAAATTAGTTCATCCTCATCTAATCCAAAAAAATGCTGCCTGCCTATACATCAGTTTATGATTTAATGTGTTAACATACATACTGTAAATATGAACTACTTTATTTTAATACACGGCTACTGAATGGACAAATTCACAGGGACCACAGCAGAATAAATGGAATCAGTGCAGCCAGAAATGTAATAAGGTTAGTTGGTGTCCTTTACAATGCCTCCATTTGGGGCACCCAGTTTGAAGATAAGAAAAAAACAAACTACGTGCATTATACATTATATCTACTTGTTTTGCTTCTCCTCCACTGCCTTTCATTCTTACCTACCCAGCACCCTGGTAACTGTCTTATGCAGGTCTACTAGCTGCTGATCTCCACCGTCCAGGACCTTTTAATATGGTGTCTGTGCTGGAACCAGTCACATAATGGGGTAACCAGGGGCTCAGCTTGTCTGTGCATCCATCCTGGAGGAGGTTTTTTTTTTACTTACATCCTATACACTGTTCCACCCTCCCTCATGTGGATCCATGTTTAGCCTTGGGGCAGGTGTGCAATGGAGACATGTCATTATTTACCCTGTCTCTGTGGCAGGTCAGCTTTGTCTCCACCATTAATCCCTCCTTATAGGCAAGCCTACTTTAGTGTTGTCCCCAGCCTCCACAAGGGATCAGCATAGTAGACACCCATGGAAGTGATGGTAACACCCATCCGTCCCTTGCCACTCCATCAGTCACCAAAGCTGCTAATCAAACCGAGGTCACCCGGGCCTTAGTCAGGGCTTTATTCCTCTACATTATTGGAGTAGCATGCATTACGTCTCCTGGCAGTATCAATATCTTTGTTAAATCATAGTAAGGAGCTATCAAAAAGAAGAAAACATTCTTAAGGCTAAACAAAGACCTATTATGCATCTGCATAATTGCTCTTTGTTACACTGTACCAAACACCTTTGTTAAATTGTAGCAAAGAGCTCTACTACCTCTTTGGTATAGTTCCTAACATGCAAACATTGACTGACTGTCACTTAAGGAGCTGTAATTGCCAATACTACTTGCAAGTACCAATCATCACCTTATCAGTGCTGATTTATTCCTGTAACAGCTTACATCTGGGCAGTTACCCCCTTTCATCCTAACAGGTTACAGCTTTGATAGAGCAAGATTAAAGGCATTCTAACCCACACTGAATTTAAAAAATTCAGTGGCTTTTATAGCATTAATAAAATCACTCTTCCTAAAATGGAAGAGGAGTTTAAGATTATCAAAAGAAATTAGTGGCCTGTCAAGGTTAACAAAGCCTACAACAAAATTAGTGTAGTCAGAGCATTATTTATTTATTTATTTAAATTTGTTGACCGGGAGTGTCCGACTGGACGTAGGTCCATTTTCAACGGAGGCCCGGGGAGAAAAGCTCCACAGTTAAAATAAACAGACAGTATTTACATTGGATTACATAGTGATTAACAATTTACATAGCAATTACTTACAACATATTTACAGATGAAGAACATAGTACATCAGTAAACAACTAGAATCTTTATCTGTGAAGTGCATACCAGACATTAACAAATGTTACAAGAAGAAGAAGTTTGTGCTGTATAATAAGTACTGGCTTATGAGCATCTGAGCTTGCTATAATCAAGGTAGTTAGTGGAGTGGAAAGAAAGGTAGTGGTTGGATGGGGTGGATCATATTAGAGTGGGAGTTGCAAGGGCATAGCCAGCATGTTTTTAGTTGCGCTTTTAGTAAAGTTTTGAAGTGGGTGCATGATGGTATGGAGGTAATTGTGGGTGGGAGTGAGTTCCATAATTTGGCTATGGCGCAAGAGAATAGTGCTTCACCAGCAGAGTTATTGGCTTTAGTGATCTGCAAGTGATTTTTGCTGCTGGATCTTAGTGGTCTGGTGGTGCAATAGGGTTGGAGTAGATTCTGGAGGGATGGGACATTTAGTGGATGGTTTACTAGTTTGTGCGCGAGTGAGAGTTGATACCACTGAAGGAGGTGAGGGAGTTCAAGCCAGCCCAGTTCAGCAAGTGAGAGACAGTGGTGACTATGGTAGGATGCCCCTGTGGCGAATTTGGCGATTTTGTTGTAGCAGGTCTCTAGCTTGTTTAGATCATATTGCCTTATGTTGGTATATATTGGAGAGGCATAAAGTAGGGTGGAGATAAGGTGGGAATTTGCTACTGAAATCTTTGCTGCTTTGGTGAGAAATTGCTTATTTCTGTACAACGCTCCTAGTTTTTTGTGGACTTTTTTTATAGTCATGGATATGTGAATGTCAAATTTTAGTTTATTGTCTATTTCCACTCCTAGCAATTTGGTGTGTTCAGTTGGGTATATAGAGGTTTTGTCTTTTGCCGTGATGTTAAAGTGAGAGTTGTTTTGAGTATGTTTGGTGGGTTGGAAGATGAGTAGTTTAGTTTTGTTTAGGTTGAGTATTAATCGGGCATCGGATAACCATGTTTCAACGGAGGAAAAGGCTTCCTGTGTGACTTTTTGCAGTTTTGGTAGGGACTGGGCTGAGCAGATGATGGTCGAGTCATCTGCGTATTGTATGAGTGTGCCATGTTTGGTGGCATAGGCTAGATTATTGGTGTAAACAGAGAAGAGTAGAGGTCCAAGGATGGATCCTTGGGGAACCCCTATGGAGACAGGTAGTTGGGGAGATATGTCATTCTGCCATACAATGGATTGTTGGCGGTCATACAGGTAACTCTGAAACCAGTTGGTGACCAATTGTGAGAAGGATAGGTTATTGAGGACAGAGATAAGTTGTTTGGGTGGGACCATGTCAAATGCTTTAGATAGGTCTAGGAAAGTAGCAGAGGAGAGATAGCATTTGTTTTTATGCTGAAGGATAGTGTTAGTAAAGGAGAGTAAGGCAGTGGTGGTGCTATGGTTTGGTTGGAAACCATGCTGAGTACTGGAAAGGAGGTTGTTAGTAAGGAGGTAGTCTCAGCCCTGAGAGTGTATGCATCTCTCTAGTATTTTGGAGAGTGGAGAGAGAATAGCTATGGGGTGGTAATTGGTTAGTTCTGTGGAGGGTCCGCCTTTGTGGAGGGGAATTATATGTGATACTTTCCACAGTGTGGGAATGTAACTTTCTGACAGAGATCGGTTAATCAAGATGGATACTGGGTAGGCCAGAGCATCAGCTGTGATTTGTAGGTATTCACTTGGGAGGCTGTCTGCTGTTAATTTGGTGGGTTTAAGGTTAGTTAAGAGTTTTTTTTATGTGGGAGGTAGGTACAGGAGAAAAAGAGAAGGCAGTGGGGAGATTACTAGTTGAGGGTGTGGGTTGGAGGGGAGGGGGGTTGTGTTGTTTAGCTAGTGATAGTATGGTTTGGGTGAAGTGTATGTTGAATGAGGTAGCAATATTATCTGAGGAGTGAGGGATGTTAGGAGGAGGGGTACTGACTTTACCTGGGTGGAGGATGGAGTTTATGGAGGACCAGAATTGTTTGGGGCTGTGTTGTGAGGAGTCTAGGGCAGACTGGTAGTACTGGGATTTGTCCTGTTTTATTAGCTTTTTGACTCTATTGCATAGTTCTAGGAATTTCTGTCTAGCTGAGGGGGTTTTGGTTTTGTGCCAGTGCTCCCAGGCTTTATCCCTGTTTTTCATTTCTGACGTAGTGGTTTTCTGTAGCCGTGGGGAGGATTGTGCTTTGGTTCTGGAGAATCTTATGGGGGCATGGTAATTAAGGATGTTCAGGAAGGTAGTATTAAAAAATTCAACTGCATCATCTAGACTGAGGTACTTTAGAGAATGCCAGTTACATTCTTTGAGGGATGAGATGAATGTGAGAGGGTTAAAGTTTAGTTTTTTACTTATTTGACAGTAGATGACAGGTTTAGCTTGGTATAGGTATTTTTTGAGTAGGAATGTTGGGGAGTGATCACTGAGGCTATCTGATAAGCAGCCAGTTATATATGACTGGCATTAACAGAATGGACTAAAATGTTGGTGGGGCAACCACATTAACTGAGTTAAGGTTGGCAACCAAATTAACTGACTCAAGGTGGGCAACCAGATTAACAGGCTCAAAGTTGCAACATAACTGGTGCAGGGAAACAACAGCATGAATAAGAGGTCAACAAGTCAAAACAAACTAACAGAATAAGGAGGTCCTTGAGTATAAACAGCATGTTCAGCAAAATCAGTGGGTCTTGAATCAAAATTAATGGAGTTAGGATATTCCCAGCACAGCACAGCACAAATATATCATTCCTTCATCATTATCAAAAGATTCAAGTGTACACATCAGCTTTACAGAAACAAATGTCCTCCCTTCAGGATTAACAGAGCTGGGAACATTGCCAAGGTTAACAATTAGAGAATTCACAGTAGATTTAGTAAAACCATGAAGCCAGCTCCTTGAAAATCAGCTATCCTATGTACTAACCATCAAAATAAACTTTTAGTACAATTAGAAATCTGAATTCTAAAGGAAAAAAGTGTAGAGGTCCAAGGATGGCATTATTTATCTCATTAAAGTCATAGGTACCCATCTGATGTATTAACTACACTGGGATGCTACAATAGTTTACACTGCAGTAATAAACTTCTTATAAAGACATCAAACTGAGATAATCTACTCCAGACAGTGGACTTGAGCAGAAGTCTTCTACTGCCAGCAGGATTTACTGGTGCCTAAAAACAGGTATGCATCCAAGGGGTAAATGCTATAAAATTATATTGATGATAATTACATTTGGCAATAAACAGAAGGAACACAGTGACTCCCTGAGAAAAGTACTTGAAAGGTATAAAGAGAATGAATCAAAACTAAAAAGAAAAGTGTGAATTTAGCATTTTGATTGACTCTTGGATTATTTAGAATTATATTTTCAGGAAAAGAAATGCTAACAGATCCAAACAATGTTAAGGTTATACTTCCAGTTATGCCATGTGTGATGATGTGAAGTATTGCCACCTATGCCAGGAGAAGTAGGGCAGTAGATATGCAACATATTCCAGCATAGCTAGCTGGAGTTTTGTAAAGAATTATATGTCATTTTTATATCAAACTGATTTATAACAGGTGTTTGTGTTGAAAATGTATTTGTAAAGCTGCTTGTGTTAAAAATGTACCAACAGTGGAAACTGCTGGACAGAAAAGAAATACACCTGTATGTCAGACTGTATTGTAACTGTTGAAATGAATATATTGTAACAGAGGATACTGGAAGAGAAGAAGTTCATCTCAGTCTAGCTAACTTTGAAAAATACTCTGAAATTAAATTACCTGGTAGGCCACAAAGATCGTATCTTACAGTTCTGATTGCTGCCAGAGACAACATTTATGTGAAAACCAGAATTAGGAATCCTACTGTATTGTTCTTAGGGTGAACTAATTGCTACCCTGGAAGGGTGGAAGTTTTTGAAATGGTTTTATAGCTTCTAAAAGCTATAACACATCTTAGCAAAGCTCTATGCATGTGTATTATAACACATACATGCTAGATTCTGGTTCAGTTTCTAGTCGGGGAGTGGGGGGGGGTAATGTGGGAACCAGAGCCAGATGGCCAGATGTATGTGATGTCATTCTGTAATCCAGCAGTGAAGTGATGTTTAATACTAAATGAGACAGAAGTCTCAGGGCAGTCTGTTTTTGAAACTTGACAAACAGGGACCACTCACCTACATCATCTTGCCTTGCTTTAGCAAGTAACCAGGGAATAGAAATTCTTTAGATCAGTTAGGAAAATAAAGTAAGATTATTTAAGTATCATTTTTCTGTATCTGTGTGAATCTTTCCATCTGTGTTATTTTTAATATTTCCTCTGACTAATGTGATTGAAACTCTGGTGTTCATTGTAAGTAGATATTTAGTATTTTCATGTTCTTTTATTATTTATTATTAAATATATTTAACCTTTTCATTGTGGCTGGTCTTTTGCAGAATATTTAAACATTTTAGAGCATTTATATTTATTTGGTGATATTGTAGCCACTACTGAAAGCGTTGCTGTATTGGTCAAACACTATCATTTATATTAGTATTAATTTTACTCAGTATAATTGGGTACCTTTGTAATCCGCGGTGGTGGTGCTGCGGTAGCATTGTCACCTCACAGTAAGACGCTGTCCGGTTCAATTCTCATCTAGAGCATCTTCTGCGTGGAGACATGCGTGAATGGGCGTACCTTCGTTGAAGGTTGTGCATCAGGGTTGGTAACTCGGCACGTAAAAAGCAACTACCAATCATTAGCAGACCAGAGTTCTGCTGTGGCGACCCCTAACCGGGAAAAGCCGAAAGACACAACAACATAATTGGGTACCTTTGTAAGAGCCTTAGAGGAGCTGTCTTTGGGTTGCTCTTGTGGCAGTACCTACCTTATAGTCTGGGTAGAGGGGACATAGCTAGTAAATGTGTGCCAGCATTTACCAGGTGTGTGTGTGTGTGTGCATGTGTGTGCGTGTGTGTGTGTGTGTGTGTGTGTGTGTGTGTGTGTGTGTGTGTGAAAATCAAATCTCAAAAACTGTGTATGTATCAGCTACTTGGAGCAGGGACACAGGATACTGGTTTCACAGAGAAGGTAGAGGAGGTATTGGCTTGGAACCCTCAAATGAGGACTCAACTCTACAGCTGTGCCAGTGGGTAGTCTTATTGGGGGTCTGGAGATAGATAAGGAAACCCAGCCTCTGGACTGAGTGTGTTCCTGGTGTGGTCTTAAGGGAAATTGTGCTTGGTGCAGACAGATGCATCTGGAAACACTGTGTGTAACTATTTTTTTCCAAGTAAACGCCCCTCTCCAGTGTCAGTGGTGTAGATAGAGGCTCCTTGATTACTGGCCCAGAGCAGGGACATTACACCATGTCCCCCATCAAATAATGTAAAAGCAAAATGAGTGCAAATGTTGTTGGGCATTGAAACCATGGCTCAAGATTCATTAAACACAGTACAGAAGCGGATCAATGAAAAATAAATGGATACAGAGAAAAATACCAAAGAGCAGCTGAGCAGTTAAATCAAACTTTGAAGTGTAGAGGTACGGATCTTGTACTTCAAACCAAAACATGAGACAGTATTTTATGCTGATGGAAGTTTATGTATTGTGCATAAAACAAAAAGCAAACAAAAATGTAACTCCGTTCCATGAGATGAAATCTGAAAATTATGTCTATTTTTATGAGATGAAATCTGAGAATTGCACCTATGATTTTAAGTGTAATTAATGCCCATTATAATGTAAATGTTTAGTGCAACTCTGCTTATCTATATACAAAATTAAAACAGATTCTAAGAACAGAATGTTTGATAAGTAAATTGATAATAAATATAAGAAGTAAATATAAGAAAAAAGTTATGGCAAATAAATGCTGTGGCCTATAATGCCACATTCTATGAAAATCTAATATTGTTCATTACTTATACATTCCATTTTCATAATTGACAAGTAACTTTCTGGAAGATTGGAACACTGATGTTCCAGGTAATAACCAAGACAAGTAGATCATTGCCAGGTATTCAGAATGGAGATTCCCAAACAAAAATGGAAGCACTACCCATGGTATAAGCCTATGAGAATTTTGGTTGAATTTTGGTGTACTGCCTGTTGACACCTAACCATGGCTGCATCAGCTTAACCGCACTGAAATTCCAAGTGGCTATGCAACAATTTTACTGACAAAAATGTGATGTCTGCATACTGAATGTTCTCTGATATGCAGAATCATTATACTTGTGCCTGCACAATGTACAGCATTGTTGTAATTGCTGTTGTGTACTACTTGCTGATGTCAGCATGCTCTCCACTGGCAAGTAACATATTCTATGTGTACTTGCCATGTTTGCATCAGCAAGGCTGGTACACATCCGCCTGGGACTTTGTTGAGTCAGGTACAACCAATACTGTACAGTGAAGTGTCAGGTGGTTACAAATCAGCATTCTAATTTTATGTATATATTTCTTTTGTAATGCAATTCAGACTGAGATCAGCAGTGTTTCAGTGATCAGTAATTAATGCTTCTGTCTCACAGCCCTAGGATCTTGGGTTTAACCCGGATCTCTAGTCACTGACAGTGCAGAGTCCATTTGTCACCAATATGTTTGCATGGGTTTACTCTGGTTTCCTTTTAAAAGCATGCACTAAGTTATACAGTTATATTGCATTTCCCTTGTCTTAATTTTCAGTGATCACTAATTAAGCCTCTTATCTGAGTAGGAGTTCCATGCTCTAAATAAGCACAACTTCACCAGGACTTGTAGTAACAAAGACCAACAACTGGATTAACGATAAAAAGCTTATTCTTCACTTTCGCCTATAAAAGACTTCCTCAGAAAAAAATACAGACTCCCAACAAACCTTCTATACCAAATCACATCAATAAAAATTAACCAATCAGATCAACTTTTAATTAATCAATTAAGGGAACAATAAAAATAATAAGCTGAAAAGTAAAACATGCAAAAATGTAAAAACATCCAATACAACTATTGTTTTATAAAAATACTTCATAAATGAAATATATGTTTACTTATCCCTACCAGATTTATTAACTTCCAACCTTTTGTTTTTCAAAAAACATTTAAGGTTAATAGTCTCATTTAATCCAGGGGCTTGCCTGCTCTTAGTTTCAACTGCCAAAGTGTGTCTCTTTGCTCAACCATGCCCCTCTGATTTCCTACTCTAAGATCCTTTGTCAGTTGTTCCAGAATAGAAAACAAAAACGTCTTGCTCTCCTTACATATTAACCCGTGCTTAAATATTTTATTTATTTATTTATTTATTTTTATTTTACATTTGTTTACCGGGATGGTCCGACTGGACGAGGTCCATTTACAGCAGAGGCCCTGGGAGAAAAGCTCCACATAATTAATACGACAAATAATGACATTATACATAATGTAAAAAATGTTATACTAGCAGTCTTTTTTGAAAAAGAAACAGTGAAAAAATTCTTATCAGCAATATGTACATATGTACATTTCGTTAGTCATGAAAAATATGGACAGATATCACAACAAAATTACTGTATGTCAAGGGATACCATTTGTTACAACCATGCCTACTGAGAGCCTGAAAATAGGAGAGAAAGAGAAGGATGGAGGTAGCATACTTTAGGATTATGTAAAAGGAATCTGACTCCTTACAAAATAAAGCATTATTCTGGTCCTTAACCTTCATAGAATATAGATGTTCTTTGATAGATTTTTCTACACTTGTTGTAGTCATTCCTACATAAAAACATTCACAGTAGGAACAAACACTAATGTATACAATACTTTCATTTTTTTACAGGTAAAACACCAGAAATAACTATAGTTTTATCCAAATAGTTCACTCTTATTATTGAGGTAACTTTATAAGAATCATTTTGTAAAAGTCTTTTCAAATTATAACTATTCCTAAACGTAAACCTAGGAATACCCCCAAGCTCTAACAAGGTCTGAATTACCCTGTAAGTTTCTCTTGACAATGTAGGAAGTACTGGAGCTATCTAAGGTCATATCTAAACAACAAGCTATTCTATGGCCAATTAATTCATCATGCCCTTCCTTCTTTTTGATATTTAATCCGTATCTTTTGGTAGGGGAGATACGCCATACTTTGTGCTCCTTCACTGAACAGCAGATAAGGACTGTGCTACAATGTAAATGTAAATAAATAACTTCATCTTAGTAATACAATTCCTCCTAAACAGTTGCATTACCAGGCAGTCAATTCATTTATCATCTTGTGTAAAACCATACATTAATAGAAACAATTTAATTTAAAAGTAATACTCACCAGTACTACTTGCAACTTTATCCCTCTATGCCAGTAGAGTTGGTTAGCACAAATATACGGTTATTCATAGATTCATAGCTTGTTACATAGTCTAATAACCAGGGAGAGGGGCCCATTTTCCCAAAAGAATAATGACATCCTGTATCCAAGTAGGACATTGAGGGACAGGCACTTATAAACTGCCTCTGACCGCTGTAAAAATGCAGTTCAAAGCATCCTGTTTCCTGCAACAGTCCGTTTACTGAAGCCTTCCCAAGACAAACGTGTCTGAAAAACAGTTGTAAGTAATGAGTGTTAAGGTGATAATATCTGAAAAGTTCAGCTAAGAAATTGTTTGAGACCTTTATATGCTGGTAGTGAAAACTCACATGCTTCATTGCTATGCTTAGAGATACAGTACACTGTCAGGAATCTTTCAGGAAAAATGGTCATACACTCAGTCAGAAAGCAACAAAACCCTTTTTATTGAGAGTACAAATACTCTGCTAAAACATTTAATAAATCATAAAAAGTAGCAAGGGGCATTCTCATGTTCACGTCACCAGAACTGTGTTGACCCCTTTCTTACAGACCACTTATGAGCAGCATGCATTCATAAGATTGTCACCAATTCAGCAAGGCAGCAGCACAAAATAGATATATTACCATACATTTCGGTCTGTTCATTAATATAGATGTTGCTTCAAGCATGTGATTAGCAAAATGGCTGCAAATCTAACAACATTTGCTGATGTTAGGGTAAGTAAGCAATGAAATAATTTAAGAGCAGCAGACGGATTTGTGGTCTTCGTCCTCCTGACAGCTATATTTCTAAAAATCATTTTTGATGTACTTAAGATAAATAAACAGATTTAAATTTCATAACCACACCTAGTAACTGGACTTTTATTTATTAATTAATTCATTTATTGTTGATTGTATGACATACAAAATTATTATGTTTGCATAGTATCATACTTGCTTTGAAATAATCTGTATTCATAAGGTCATATGATGTCTGCTACTCATCATTCATGACTATGCAGATAAGACATTATCTGTGAGCATGGCCAGTATTGCATGAAACAGCCAGCACCATGGCATAGAGGAATAAATCCCTGACTGTGACTCAGGTTCGCGTAACACCTCGGGCATCAGAAGCACTAACAGAGGAGGATTGTGTCCATCATGGAATGGGAGTGGTTGAGCTTGGGAAACACCTGTAAAGTGCTTCTTGAGGGTTGCACAACAGTTTATTCACATCAGTTCTTTGCAGACATGAAGAGCAGTTTGTAAGAGTCCTCCTACTGCATGTCCCACCCACAGGGTGTTACCTGGGTCTGCATAGGTAGGGAAAAAATTAGAAAAAAAACCCACCCTTGACAGCAGCAGAATGTGGACCTGGGCCATCGTGATCTCCCAAGTAGCACTAACCCTTTTGGGAGTAAGTCTGGGAAGATTGTGAGAAGTATGTGGACCTGGCAGTTTTGTCACCAGTGTTCAAAGGTAGTCAGGCTGCAAGAGGAAAGACAAAAGCATAAAAAAGGGCATGCATGAAAGGAGGGCAGTCCGAGTTGTTTGCATTATATATCATGGTGGAGTATTGTTTTTAAAACTGACCATGATTTCCAGCATGCAGTTTCTAAATACGATGCACTTATGAAATAAATGTGTTTTTCTTTCCATCTTTGGTTAGAATATCAAAGATAGACTGAAATTTAGAGAAAATTTTAAACTTTTGAAGACTATAATTAATGCAGATTTTAAAGTGTGGCAAACAATAGCTGTACGGTCTGACAAACTGTCAGAAATTTTATTTTATTCCTATGCGGATGAGTACAATTAGAAAGGATGAATACTGGAGTACTGGGCTAAACCTGACTTTGTATATACACACAAATGTATTAGAAAATGTGGTGAAATGTAGGAAAACATTTTGAGAACGTGAGCACAGTTTTCAGAGGTGGGTACTGGTGGCAATGGTCTATATTGATGGTATCCTGCAGCTACAAGTTAACACAATAGGAATAGTAAGATGACTGATAATGCTAATCCAGGCACTTCAAAAAATAAACTGAGAATCAGGCAGAACAACAGCAAATTCTGAAACTTACTTTTCAACTTTTCAAATAATTTTTTACACTGATGCTTTGCCTCCTGTACCACCCACCTTGTTATTTATGAACACTAATTCAAATATCACTGTGTTTTGGAGATGGAATATTGTGATAAGTGACAACCCCTGAGTTAGTATATATATATATATATATATATATATATATATATATATATATATATATATATATATATTCACACTTGTATTTCTGCAGTTCCAAGGATTGCACTTATAGTCCTTGAACATTCAATAGGCATCATTGCTCAACATCTAAAAGAAGAAAATGTGTCCAAGGAAGCCAAAGGTTACCCAGTAAGAAGTAAATGTGAAAAATGCTGCAAACAAATCTGGCATCCACCAAGGCTATAAAAGTATAAAACTTTAATGCACAGAGTACACAGGACAAGCGCTTTCACATGAGTTGTGCTTCATCAGATCCACAGAATAAAACAACAAAACCCATTAAATACTAAAACACGTGCTTCAATTAACCATTAATATACAACATTCAATTATTGATGTATACTTCTTTTCTTAAGAATTGGTTTTAAAGGAACAGAGGCATTAAGGCCAGCAACTTTACAATCCACTTTGTCTCTGCAGTTTCAAGTCTGTTATTAAAATCACCATGCCTTTTATTAAAATACAGCAATCGCAACACTATAAAATCAAAACTATGATCAGTAAGGATAGTAACATGTTTAGCTAGGGCATTAAGTATATTTTTACGTCTAATGTCACCCATAGCATTGCTCAACATCTGATAGGTTTTACAGATTATTTTCTTATCACAAGGCATAATAATGGTTATCTGTTTGGGTGTAATATTTAAAGTATGCAGCAGTATATAGTTATTTACTTATTACTGCTTATGTATATTTCACTGATATGTATGGATTATGATAAAAACTGGATAGCTTTAGAAAATCATCTTTTGCTTGATTCATGATATCATGAATAGCAGCACACTACTGGTTGATAAGGTGAAGTTTGATCACTGATGTGAAAAAAGGTTTTGCAGTAGATAATTAACAATGAGATATATAGGGTATGTGGCGGGTACAGTTGAACTTGTACCATATAAAAATAACTTCTTAATGGTATTTCTAAGGTTGACTGTTTGCACTGAGGAAGGTCAATCACAAAACAGTTAGGTTTTCATTAGGAAGACAATGGCTTATATAAATGCTTCAGCCTTGCTGACAAAATCAATGAAAAATTTTGCATTATGAGCTATAATTGCAAGGCAGTTTTGGGTGATGTTTAAGGGAAACATGATGCTGTTACTGGAATGGAAAAATGTCTAGTGTCTAACCGCTATGAATATGGTTCTATTTACAAGATACTTACACATTGCACAAAAGTACAAGAAAGCACTTTTTTTGAAAAATACCAGTGGTCACCTGTAAGAACAATTTCCAGATATGTCTCATTTTTTAAATGACAATTACAAAGTTTAGTTTAATTAACAGTGAGTGATGTTTTGTCAAACTATGTGTGAATTAATGTGCAAAAATTAAAGCAGGTACAGTTGCAACAAATACATTCAAAGCAATTTTATTAACAGACACAAAACATAACAGAGAAATAAATATCCACTGTAAATGCCACATCCAGGCAATTTGAAGAAACATACTGTTCAGCACTTTACAACTGCAATTAAAATCAGGTCATGCATTATAAAGCAATTTAACCATACCCTGTAAACAAAAATGCAGAAATACTTTAATACACATAGCAATTATATAATCACTGGGCCATTTCAAATTAGACTAAAGATAGATAGATAGATAGATAGATAGATAGATAGATAGATAGATAGATAGATAGAGATATCGGTGTACTGCATTTAATCTACAATATCCAAAGTCAACAGCAAACAGTGGAAAATAATGCAGTAGCACAGCTAGGGCAGGGCAAAAGGGGCAAATGCCACAGATGAAAAGTGTTCGATGTCACAATCCAATGAGCCATCCATAATCCTGATCACTTAATGCAATATTGACTTTGCTGGTCAAATCTGAGTACTGTAGCAGTCTGTGTGTAGTCTGTCACAATTGTTTGTTACATTGTAGCAACAGTTTCAATGTAAAAAAAAAATATTTTTGTTTTGTTTAACTAAAATCTGAGTGCTATAGCTCTCTGGGCAAGATATAAACTGCAGCAACTGCTTGCTACATTTGTAGCAAGTGGTTTGCTAGAATTTTAAAAAAAGATTTTTTGTTTTGTTTTGTTTGTTTTTTAAAAGTAAAACCTGAATGCCCTAGTGCTCCCTGTGGGGTATAAACCATAGCAAATATTCGCTACATTTGTAGAAAGCTTTTAACTAAAACTTGAACACTGTAGCACTCTGTGCAGGATATAAACTGTAGCAACTGCTCACTACATTTGTAACAAGCAGTTTACTACAGTTTAAAAGAGAAAAGATTTTTTTTTTCGTTTTTCTTTTTTGTATTATTACTATTAATTTTTTTTTTTGTTTTTGTTGTTTTAATGTAAGGAAAGATAGTCAGGGGCAGGGCACAAAAGCAGGACCTGAATGTCTGGGGCAGGAGGGAGGGGATGTATTTTGTTTCTAGCCACCTGGTTGGTGTGCCAGTAAAAAAAAAAAAAAACTTTTTTTTTCTCTTCACTTGAAGAGCTTGTGGGGGGGGGGGGGCACGTATTGGGTACTGTCTGCAGAACTGCAGGAAGCATCCTGCTAGTTTTGCCGAAGTCCTTTTTTTTTTTTACTCTTTACACGAATAGCTGAAGGGTTGGGACACTGTTCTGTAACACTGACACAGGTTGCTGGTTGAGCCAACTATGCTTCTGAAACAACATAACCAACACAGTAGCACACATATTCTAAGAAATAAACTCAATGCTGACAGGCTCTGCTTTTGAAAAAAACAAAGTATTGTTTTCTGCAGGGGGCAACCCCCTGCACCCACTCCAAATTATATATACTAACTCTGAGATACCACAAACATGGGGTAAGGGCAAATTTCCAAACCCCTAGATTTGTGCATCACACACCTGTCTATCAGCTACTTATATATATGCAGCCAACAAAGCAGCTGTTGATCTAACACACAACTGGTCTATTCAATTCCACACACACATGCACCCACACACACACACACACACACATGTATATATATATATATATATATATATATATATATATATATATATATCTATATATATATATATATATATATATATATATATATATATATATATATATATATATATATATATATATATATATATATATATATATATATATAGAGAGAGAGAGAGAGAGATGTATTACATATTGGTGAAAACACCCAAAGTCAACTGCCTAAATATTGACCACACATGGTCAAAAACATGGCAGTCAACATTGTACTACACATGTGCTGAGAAACAGTCTTCACAAATGCAATTTCAACATTAAAAAAATAAAGGAAAGCATATTTTTGCAGAGGGGTATGCCCCCCACCCTGCACCCCCCCCCCCCACATCCACTGCTAATTATAAATACTAACTGCAGGATCTTAAAATCCCTGAGGAAAGGGAAGAGTCCCCTACCCAGGATTGTTGATCTTGCACACATTTGAACAACTGCCTATTTTATCATATGCAGTCAACTAGACAGATGTCAGCATTACACACACACAACAATTTTGCTATCATCCAATGGGTTTAGCATAATGGTTAAGGTTTTCACCTCAAAGTAGCAAGGTACAGGGTTAGATTATAATTTTAGGCTTAAATTAATCCTGCAGGGCAGTTAGCCCAGTATTCACTTAGCAAACTATATTTTTAAATACTTTAGATATGTGAAAAATTCTGTACTGAGATTTTGTCCATCCGCTTTTAATGAAGATCAAAAACATATATCATGGCTTAATCCAGCATTTGAAAGACTATTATGTGCCAAATTTTTCAAATTAAATTTTTATAATTTCAAAATATGGGCCCAAACCAGTGCCTGCATGCAAACCAAAGATTATGATTTTTAGGAAAATATGTGGAAATATTGAAAGCATACCACACTATATATACAGGTCTGAATAAAATCATTACATTCAAAAAAGGAATGTAAATTAAAAAAATATTTTAACAAAATGGTTCAGTTGATCCACTAGCTTTAGCAACTGACTAGATTCCAAGCAACTAAGAACTGTGTTCATAAAAACCATGACATTGTATTATCTACTAATGGCAACATCTGTGGCAACATATATGTTAATATGAGTAAATTATGAAATATAAATGCACAGAAACATCAATGTGCATTACATTGATTTTTACACATTGAAGTAACTTTAACCAAAATAATAATAATAACAATAATAATAATAACCAAAACGTTAGTAAGTTAGTAATCATAAAAAGAAAACAAACACTTTCCTTTTGTGATTGAGCAGCTAAAACAAAAACAGTAGCTAAAGACACTTTTTTAAACAGTGATGCTTTTAAAGAAATGGTCTTAAGGTAATTATGTGCTAACCATAGCTAACCCTAACCCTGCCCTTGCCATTGCCACTAACCTCATCCCTACACATAAACTTATGAAAAAACCCTTTCCCTAAAATAGACATACAGCACACATGCCCAACATTAAACTTATCACTTTAATTACCCCCAGTGGCATAGCTGGGGCTGTGAGAGGGGAGGTATGCCCTGGGTGGCACTTTTTAATAAATGAGAAGCTGTTGCAGGGTTTTTTTTTTTTTTTGGCCTGTCAGCTGGCACAAAAAGGCGAAAGTCTGGTGGTGCCATGGTAGCTTTCCGTATGGCTGAGTTGTACAACATGATGCATGCATGCAGCAGCAGCAGGCCAGCAGGCAGCTCTTTGATGGTCGCACAGTCATAGTCACAGACCTAGATGTGGAACAGTGTGGGGAAATAGCCGGAATCCTGGGCCAGGAAGAAGAATATACAAAAAGCCTGAAGGTGAGCACTGGAATGAGAAACTGTAAAACTAAAACATTAGTTTAGATGTTGATTCTGTAAGGCCACTCTTACTACAATCCTCCTATTACAAAGTTAGCATTTTCAGTAGTATCAGTACAGTCAATCCCTATTTAACCTTCACAATGGCCTACAGTCCTGATCACTTGATCAAATGAAGTAAAGCCAAATCCAACCAAAAACTGAAATAACACAAGGAAAGAAAGACGAGATCCACACTGTCCTTATATTAAGCGCTTTCGTTTTTTAATAAAAACCTCTTCAGAATACACTTACATAGTTAATCAAACCCTTTTTATATACACACACCTTCTCAATTAATGACAGCACAATAAGCCACATCAATTAAATTAAATCAACCCCATTAAAGCACCTAAAAAAATAATAGCATTCGGGGAAAGCAAGGAGTGGGATAATAGTAGTATTTCTTTTTTTTTTTATTTCTCTATTTGGCCAGCCTGGTGGATGCCTGCAGTTTGATAAAGTTTTCATTTCTTTGTTTGTTTTGTTTACCAGTTGGGTAAAGCCCTCTTGAGAATGAGTTGCAAAAAAATCTACTACTGTATTTGTCTTATTTTTGTGTTGGCTTGCACACATCTGCAAGAATAAAACATTGATTTGGTATGACAGAATATAGATATTTTCATCCCACCACTGTTGATTTTCAGACCCCTTTAATTCTGACTGTCTCAGCAGACAATATACGTGTCTCATTCATTTGCATACTTTCATGCATTCTGCCATATTAAACTGATGTTTTGTGCTTGAATATGCATGTTATTGTATTTATAATAAGATTTCAGGGCTTAAAAGATTACCATCTTGATTGAAATTTGTATTGAGAAAATATTGTTTTCTGCAGTAAACAGTCCATCATAAAACAGATTGCCAATGAGTTGTACTTTATACTGTAGATTAAAATGATACATTGCCATATCATACATATGAATGTAATTATGATCCTAGAGGTATACTCTTAAAGATTGTTTGTAGCCAGGCCTATGCATCTTGTGTGGTTTGGCATTGTAGAGTCAGAGCAAAGGTCGTGATTTGAACTTCTTCCTCTCAGTCTATATCAAAAGTAACCTAATGATTAGCACTGGTCTAAGTATGAAACTCCTTACCTTATAGGTACACATCCAGACAGATGAGAACCATCACCACAGGAAGCGTAATAACACTTCAACACGAGAACCCATAAAAATAGCCATAGCTTATCAGGTTTAACATTCTTCCTGCTATCTTTAGCAGGTATTTTCACTAATGGAAGGAAGACTTCAAGTTTTGTCTGCCCATAGTGGAGCTGGGTAAGATAAATGATATCCAAATTGGGATAAATGTCATCCTCCTTTGTGTCTCCATTTCTTTCCATCTGCATAGCCCTCAGGATCAGAGACTAATACCCTAGGAATTCTGCCCTCATTGTGCATTCTAGTCATGGCCCATGCATTAACCCACACTGCCATTAAAACTGGTGACAAGCAGAATGGCTGTGTACTGGTGTGACAGAGCTCAGCTAAAGCAGCCCTGTTTCACTCTGCCTCTTGTGTGATGCATCTCACTCCATTTTTCACTGAGCAGGGAATGTTACAGCACTATGTCACTGCACTTAGTTCATCTGCTGTATAAATGGTAAGAGCACTAGCCACTATTACATTTATGTGGCCTCAGTGCCAGTGGACTCTGTGGTGGTGCCAACCATAGGAATTTCAGTACATGGGTTGCTCAGTTTCAAACACCTGATGTATTGAGTGACTGACAGGCAAACCACCAATAAATTGAGCACATCCTAATAGAAAGAAGTCTGATCATTGGAGTCCAGCTGTTGAAGTATTGTTGAGTATCTGGGCTTTCTATTGGGATATACTATGTAACACCATTTTCAGATATTTTATAAGTGGCAGAGCAAAATGTGTGAAAAATCAGAAAGTTCTGCAAAATTATGGACAATTGAAAGGCATGGTTACTGGTAATATGATCAAACATACTGCCATTGATCTCTCAACTGTGCAAAGATTACCATAACATCCTTCATTTTCTTTATATTTTGCCCTGTCCCTTAGAAAATCTTATATTTTCTGGTAATTCACTGGCAATGTTGATAATTCAATAATGCCAGATATTAGAGTTTCACAGAAAAAAAAATGAAAAAGAGAAACAAGAGACCAGGAGTCACTTTGAAAGAAAGGAGCAGATCGCTATTGGAATGTTCTCTTCACCACAGCCTCCCTTACAGAGCACTGATGTAGCGTCCAAGCATGGAAACATACGTACCATATGCGTGCACAGTACGTCAATAAACAGGGAAAAGGCAGAAGGACACTAAAATGCTGCTATGCAAGGAAATTATTAAAGAAAGGTAATCAATTTATTTATTAAATGATGTCATTGCATAATAATTAATGACTGGGTGTAGATATGACAGGCTTTATCCATGGCTGGTTTTGTTTGATCTGTCAGGCTTTACACCTCATGATTGAACCACACCCATCCATCCAGCTGTGAGTAAATCCTGCCATAGCCACACCCTGGAGTAAACTATTGCTGAAATATTTCATAAGTGCATTTTTTATTGCAGTTAGTTATTTTGCAAGGGCCACACCACCACTGCTTTATTATTCTCACCCTGAGTTTGCTGCATTTTAGACAAAGAACTAGCTGTAATACAGAAAAGCTCTTTCCTTGAAGGTCGGTGATGTCAGAGGATAGGAACACAGAAAAGCCCTTTGTTCAAGTGGCTATGATGTCAGAGAATAAGTAAAACAATACTACTGAGGCATCAGCACATTGAACCTATAAAAAGTGAGAAGCAAAACTCAAGTAGCTACTCCTTCAAGCTGCAAAGCTCAAGCAACCATGATATGAGCAATCTTGCAGTAAACAATACGTTGTAATCCCAGTCAATACAGTATACACATCTCTCTATGTAGTTATAAGGTATATATTACATTATTTATAATATTTACAGCTATTAGCTCAACTGAAAAGAAATGGTGAATCTCTTCAAACAAGATGATTAGTTTAAATTAAGAAGGACTCACATTTACATTCATCTACCCTCACAATCCCATGCATGTTTGTAAAATATGTCGCTTTTTCTTAGCCATAAGCATTTTCTAAGTCGAAACATTCATGAGTTCAGTGGACACTGAAATCCTGTTTGCAGGTGCAGAAATATTGCAGTCCTTTATATCATATCATGCCATACTTCTCAGGATCAATAGAAGCTGCTGTCATACAGCTTATTTCTCAAGGACGTTTCTGTTTATTCAGCCATGAAGACATGTGGTCACATAGGCTAATTATAGTTCCTGCAGGATGTTCAGAGCTATGGCTGTGATATCCTCAGAAGTACAATATGGTAGAAAAGAATAACATAGTATAGACTGCTGCAGTATGTGAATCTGTGAACAGGTGCTTATCTCTTCTATGTACAGTCACAAGAAGAAAGTAAATACAAACTATCACACTTTATCAATGGGAGTTGAATTCAATAACTTCTAACCCTGTGCAGTACTCCCTGACTATAAATGTCCCTGGTTACTATGTAACAGGCATGGTCTGTTCAGTATTTGAAACTCTGATCAAAACAAACTCTCAACTATCTGCATAAAGGAAGAAGTTTGATCCTTTCCCCAGATGCAAGTTTAGTGTTTTTTATTGTATTTTTTCACTTTCTTTTTGCTTCCTAACAGCATTGCTCTAATTGAATTAAATATTAATTTATACTAAAGTAGAACTAAATTAGTTACTACAGAGGTTGTTTATCTTCATGACAGTACTTTGCTTAGGGGAGCCTGTGCTTCTGCCTGTCAGCACAGGTTTCTGGTTCATTCAGTGTATGTGTATGTACAGTATAGCATTTGTAGTCATCTGTCTACAGATGCTATTAAAACAGTTTGTACTTATTTTCTGTATTTTTGATCAGCTTGTTATCTGCAAGAATAGGTAGGCAGTTGACAGTGGTATCCTAAAGCAACTCGGGAAAATGGATTGATAGGGGCATGTGATGCCTTAAAGAGCTTTTTTTTTATTTATGCACAGAAACTTGGACTGCCTTGCGTACTGATACTGTGTGGGTTGTTCCTTTTTTAACTTCTCCAAATGTTTTGGGCTTCTAATACTGTTTTTGTTAATTGGGTAGTATGCAGCACTTGAAAGTTATTTAAACAGCAGTTAGTACAATATATTAACATTTTTATTATTATTTCACTAAAAAGATTTAACTGTATTGTGAAATAATTGTGTTAAGTTCTGGACTTGTTGCATTCCTGAAAATGTGTATGGCTCATGATGAAACATACAAAAGAGCTACACTGCTAGTACTTTTTCTTTACTATTACTGTTATTATTTTATATAATTCTTAAGTTGTTGGTCTGACAGTGGTTTGTACTACTTGGTGCAATTGCCTCTTTCCGCAGAGAAGCGAAAATGGAGAGTAGCATGTTTGTCATGATTGTACATGGTGCATTTATTTCTCCACAAACTAACAACTTAGTTTTCTTTGTGTGAAGATCATTTATTCTTCCCTGTTGTTGTTATTCTTCATGACTGTCATTATTATTTACTATTATGCATTATTAATATTTTTTCTCTCAAGTGTCAATCCCATTCCCAAGCTGAAGCGAAGAAAAGAGATTGGTGCTGCTTTTAAGGAAAAAGAGAAAGGCAAGGGACGAAGTATTAAGAAAGAATGAATCTGCACTATTGAAATACCTCAATCATGAAGAAACTACTATTACTGCTGCACCTGAAGCAGTTTCTGAATTAAAACACACTTTAAGTTCAAGTAGTTCAACAACATCAAGAGATGAAGTGAGTGATGAACAAAAGAATTCGGGCCATTAACTTAAAAGATGTTGGTCTTTGGCCAAGAAAAATTAATGATGGCACAATGATGTTGCTGGTACATCACAGTGCGTCTGTAGTTCGGCACCTAAATTCTCATTTTGCTGAAGTGATTCGTCAAAGTGCATCAATCAAAGGAAGAAACATAAAACTTACACGCAACTATTTTGTTTGAACCCTACCAAATGGTGAAAAAATGTTGAGATCGTGGTTGATTTACTCTCCTTCCAAGGAAGCTGTTGACTGCTTTTGCTGCAGACTGTTTTCAGACAGAAGTTATTCAGATTTTGATTCTGTGAATGGGTTCAATATGTGGTGGAAACTGATTCCTAAAATATTCATGCATGAATCCAGAGTGGCCCACATTCAAAAATTCTCACAGTGGAAAGAGTTAGAAATAAGGATTAATTGTGGAGCAACTCTTGATAAAAATAATCGGGATGTTATTGAAAATGAAGTGAAGAAGTGGAGGCAAATCCTTTCAAGATTGTAGGACATGATTAAATTCCTAGTGAAACACAATTTGTTTTAAGGGGTCACCAAGAAGGAATTAACAATGAAAATGAAGTTGATTCTTAATTGATGGGAAATAGAGGAAATTTGTTAGAATTAGTGCATTTGTGGGTGAAATATGATCCAGTGATTTGAGAGCATAGTCTCAAAATCAAACTGGGAAATAAATTTGCTAAATCTTATATATGTCACCTACAATCCAAAATAAATTTCTAAAAATTTTGGGAAATTAAGTAAGAAGCAAAATCATAGAAAAAGTTAAACAAGCCAAGCACCATTCTATAATATTCAATAGCACTCCTGACATTTTTCATAAGGAACAGACGAGCCAAGTTTTGCCCTATATTATGACTGATGGAGATAAAGTAAAGGTAGTGGAATCATTTGTTGATTTTATCGAAACAAAAGGTAAAACCACCAAGAATATTTCAAGTTTGATTTGACAAAAACTAGAACATGACGGAACTGATATTCAAAACTGTAGAGGACAAGCTTAAGACAATACTGCTGTGATGGCTGGACAATATACTGCCATTCAGAGATGCATAAAAGAAATTAATATAAAAGCAGAGTTTGTTGCATGTACTAATCATACTCTGAATTTGGCCGGTGTACATGCAGCTTCTGTTGCTATAAAATCTGTCACTTTTTTGGAACCTTAGAGCATTTATTCACATTTTTTTCATCCTCAACTTATCGTTGGGATATTCTGACTTAGGTCACTTGTGAAAGTCTCAAGTGTATAATAGAAACATGGTGGAGTACAAGGGGAGAAGCTGTGTCATAAAAATAATCTCGGGCATTTTAAAAGCTTCAGAAGATTTAACTAGTGAAGAAGAAAATACAGTTACCAGGTCAGATGCTGGTGTACTACTTGCTGCATTACAATAATTTTCCTTTCTGTGTTTCCTTAGCCTATGGGAATCTGTACTTATAGAAATTAACAACACACAGGCTTACCTATAAACTAAAGGATTAAATATAAAGCATCGTGATATAAAACCTGAAGCTTTAAAAGCATTTTTAGGATCATAGGATCATAGTAGGCTACTAGGCGAATGGCCCTGGAGCCCTTACAAGCTTAGCCAAGAGTTTATCCCCAAAAAAGAAACCTCAGTCAGCGCCTGTCATCCCTGTCAATGAGGGACAGAGGTGGAACCCCTGGGACAAATTTCTATTTTCCCATCCACTCATCAAGATTTCACTTGAAGAGAGTCAGCAAGGTACTCTGTTTGATGTGTATGTGAAGTCTATTCCAGAGATGGGGCAACCTCTGGGAGACAAACCCATCTCTCCAGCAGGTTTTGTTGATGTTAGATTCAGGCCTTTCAAGCAGGTAATGCGCGAGGAGGTCAACTTATGGATATGGAGCATCTCTAGTAGGACAGGGTCTGAGATTGCCTTGTACATGAGACACAGATCATCCCTGAGCAATCTGTATGATACCAAGTAGAGTGATAGTGATGTGAGCCTGACTGCACAGGACAGGTGTTGGAGGCCAGGGATTCTCTTTGTGAGGTATTTCTGTGGTCTTTCCAGTTGGTGCAGGTGTTTAGAGAGGTACATGCCAAACGGGGGGGCTATACTCAATTGTTGGTCTAATGAGGGAGGAGTATAGAGAGGTAGTAACCTCCTTTTTTCTGGATGCAATCTTTTTACTTATGAGATGAACCAAGTAAAAGGCTTTTCTGACCACTGCTGCTACATGATGGTTGAATGTGAGATTGTTGTTAACCTGAGTACCCAGGTCTCTCACCACAGGTTGTGTACTTAGGGGGGTGCCATTGATGTGGTAGTCAGTAGGGGCCATGTTTTTGCCGAATGGTATGATGACATTTTTTTGCATTTAACTTGAGGCCATGACTTCGCCACCAGTCATTAGTTGCTGTGAGACCCTCTTGCAGTATGTTAACATCATTTGGGGAGTCAATGACAGCACCCAACTTACAGTCATCTGCAAATCTGGTCAGCCACAGGCCTTTTGTCTTTGCCTGAAACTCTGAGAAGGTGACGCCAAACAGTAGGGGTCCCAGGACAGATCCCTGGGGAACTCCACTAGTGACAGGTCTGCTATCAAAAGTGGAGGCACCTGTTTTGACCTTGTGATTTTTGTCGGTGAGCCAGTTAGCCACACAACTGATGAGATAGGGATTTATGCCAAGTTGTGTTAGCTTTTTGATGATGGCCAAGTGGGGAATTGTGTCAAAGGCCTTAGCCAAGTCATAGTAAGCTGTATGTACTGATTTTCCCTTATTCAGGCCCTTGATGACAGTCTCAAAGAAGTCAACCAGGTTCAACAGGCAAGATCTGACCTTGACGAATCAGAACTGGGTGGGGTCAAGTGCTTGAAGAATGTCTATGTCCTTGTTTATGAGATCCATAATAATATGCTCCATGGCTTTACAGATCAGACTTGTCATGCTAATAGGGTGATACTTTCAGTAGTAGCACCACCTTTGTGCAAGGGGATGACAATGGCAGTTCTCCACTCTGCTGGAATGAAACCTGTACTTAGGCTGTGGTTGAAGAAGGTGCTCAATAGCGAAGCTAGTTCTTGCTGGAGATAGTGCAAAATACAGCCTGGGATACTATCAGGTCCCATGGAAGCTGTGTTCTTTGCCTTCGATAGGGCCTTTAACACTTGATCTACAGAGTTGTGCAGTGCAGGACAAGTATCAGGGATGTCAAAAGAGCCTTTGGGGGGGACAGGGGTGAAGTTTGCACTGAACCTATCAGCTAGCAGGTAGGCTAAATCAACAGGCTCAGTTTAAGTGATACCATTTAGTACTAATTCAGAACAGACCTGGGCTTTTCCATGGAGGTTCCTGACGTAACTGAAGAAGGCTTTCTGGTTTCCCTTTGTTTTGCAGGCTAGTTATGTTTTATAATTGGATTTTGAAGATTTCACTAGTGATCTAATTTGCTTGTCAAGGCTAACAAGGGAGTTTTTCCAATTTGGAATTTGTTCCTTTTTACCCTTGAACAACAGTTTCTTCCTTTTGTTGTAGAGTTCCTTACCGAGAGAAAAAGACTTCAACGTTTCATTGCTTCTGCTGCTAAGCAAGACGAAACAGTGACATGGAGGGAAGACCCCCCCCTGAACTTTTACAGTTTATTAAGAAATACAGTCTTTGTAATTCAGTTCCAAATACTGTAATACTGTTGTGAATTTTCCTCACTATTGCTGTTAATGCTGTTAGCTGTGAGAGAAGTTTCTCTAAACTCAAAGTCACCCTCGGGTGGTACAAACTCTAGCTATGCCACTGCTTAGTCCTTACAAATAACCCTAACCCAGAAATACTCAAACACACATGCATGCATGCAGAATTCTAATGCCGAAATGTTCAGTATATCCAAAAGTTTTGGCATTAGGTAAAACCCCACCTACCATGAATGGAAGCAACACAAGTAGGACATAAAAGGAACGCTGTTTCCTAATTCTGAAATTGTCTGCACTCGAAAATGAGAGCTTTTGATAGAAACAGTCAACAGTAAACAATGTTGACAAAAAAAGCATTTGACAAAGTTTACTGCAACTGTTAAAACAACGTGTGAGAACCGATTCTATATCACATTGCCTTCTCTTAACATGCTTTCAAAAACTACAGTTTCTGTACATTCCTTGATTTTGGAAAAGCTTATCACTATAGCTTGGCTTTGAGAAGGTGCTTTATCAGAAACATAGTATGATGTGACTTTAGATAATCTTACTCAGCAAGATTGAATTTAAAGCATTTCAGTTAGGTGTACAGTTTCTACAGCTGACAACTCCTGCAAACTGTAATTATGATGTCATCAGAGATGGCACAGCTGCCACTGAGGCTTTGTTTCAGATGCACCTAACCCTGTTTTTTACAATATGATTAAAATGACATAATACAATAGAATATGTACTCATTGCACACCATAATCTATCTTGTATTTTAAGTCTGTCATCAGGAGTGTCCCAAATAAATTTGCACAGCAGTGACTATGACGCTGGCATTTATGACAGGCTTTACACAATGCATATGTAATAAGATATTATAGCAATAACCCACACCTGGGTGTGGGTAATGCGGGATTTACCCACGGTTGGCGTGGTTTGGTCCCGAGTGCGAAGCCCGAGGGACCAAACAAAGACAACCGTGGGTAAATCCCGCATTGCCCACACCCAGAAGTGGGTTATTGCTATTATACTATGACATTATTTAAGAAAAGAAATAATTACTTTTATTAAATAATGGCATTGTATAATGCCTCTTTGCTGCCCTTCCGCAGCTGTCTGGTATCCGCGGCAGTTCTGATGTACTGTGCATGCCTACACAGTACATCAGAGCTGTGGCCAAAAGCAACAGAGAAAGCAAGATCTCCGTTGCTTTTTACTGTTTCGCTATGTTAAATGGGTTTAACATAGTGAGACAGCTTTAAAATAAGCAAAGGAGATCTCCGTTGCTTATTTTAAAGCTGTCTTGCTATGTTAAACCCATTTAACATAGCGAGACAGGTTTAAAAAAAAAGCAACGGAGAAAGCAAGATCTCCGTTGCTTTTACTTGTGTCGCTATGTTAAAGGAGTTTAACATAGCGAGACAGCTTTAAAAAAAGCAACGGACATCTCCGTTGCTTATTTTTTAAACCTGTGTCGCTATGTTAAACTCTTTTAACATAGCGAGACAGTGTTTTAAAAGAGACTTATACTAATGGAAAAAGTCCGGGCGACCGGACTTTTTTCCATTAGTATAAGTCGATTTACAATGTGCACGCTGGCCAATCAGCGTGCACGTTTTGGAATATTAATGCGGGGTCATGGTATAATAGAGAACAACACAGAGTCAGTGACGCATTTATGCCACTACTCTGATGTGTGGAAACTGACAGCAAAATAATTAAATCACAAACCTTACATTATAATAAACCAGATTAAATAGCAGTTGCAAAGTATCAGAAAAAGATTAAACCGTGTTATTACTTGGCAAGCAGTTTTGAAGCTTCATATATGCTCTGTTAAAGGAGTACTTCCAATGGATGTAACGTCCAAAAATATATGATAAATTAATTCATACATGTCATACTATAAAGCATGAGCATGTCATGATTTATCAGTTTCAGTATACCTAATCATATACAGGTATAAGGAGTTTACTCAAAGCATTATTTATAAAGTTTGTGCTATTAATATAGAAAGGTTTTCAGTCAGTAAGATACTACCTTAAAATGTCTGCTAAAAACATTGTAAGAGACACTGAAAATGTCATGAGTTGCTTTACTGGTCTTTGACCAAAAACTTAGAAAGGTTCTGGAACGGCTCTTTACAGATCTTACAGTTTGAAATAAAAATAACAAAACTGAGATGTGAAAGGTGATATACTCAAAACAGAAAATACATTTGCAAAGGAGAAACTCAAAGAGAAAAGTATTACAGTACCAACAAGCTAAGAAACGTTTTTACTGGTAGAGTTTTTAGTTGAATCTAGAACAGAAGTATCTGTTAAAAGGGGGATAATTAGTAGATCATATAAAATATTGCATGATAACTATAAGAATCAATCAGAGAAGATTATAAAAGATTGGGAACAGAGACTGGAAAAGCAATTAACAAGAAAGCAATGGAAGGACATATGTATGGCTCTCAAGTATGCAACCAAGTCCAGAAGGTTTAAGATCTTTGCTTGGAAGTGTTTGCATATGTATTTTATACCCCTAGGAGACTTCAAACAATTTTTCATCAGGTAGGTAGCAGATGTTGGAAGTGTGATGGAGAACATATGTTTTGGGAGTGTAATGAGTTGGCAGAGTTTAAAAATTACCTACGAAGTACTCAATCAATGTTGGGTGAGCAAATGGCTGTAAGTTAGGAAATGATTCTTTTGAGCTAGGACAGAAGATCTGAATTGTCTGGACATAGTAAGGCCTTATTAAGATATTCTGTTGGCTGTCAGAAAAGCAGTTACTAGAAAATGGAAATCAAAGTCTACACCAACTGTATTTGAGGTATTGAATGTTATTTAAAAGATTATGATCTGGTTGCTGATCATAACTCGCTTATTATGTGCTTGAGACATGGACGTCAAGAAATTCACTTCAAGAGTTTTGCTGTGTTGAGAACAGATAATAAGGGGTTATAATTGGTGGCACAATCATAATTCTTTGTAGTGCATGGAGCTTTATCTGCTCTATGTACTACTAGTTAAAGGGGAAAAAATCAAAGCCATAAAACACGTAGCGAGTACTGTCAGGGGGTGCTGTAATGTAGTCCATTACTTTTGCACTTACCTCCATATCTCTCAACTATCTAGATATTTCACAGGAAATCCAGATTATTGCTTCATATTTTTGGTCCTCATAAAATATGTGTTTTTTGGATAAACCACTGAGGCTTAAAGTCCCTAAATAATAATATACATTTGAGTATCGTTCTTCAGGATATGCAGGTGAACACATCCTTTTATTCTAGCAACTCTCTTGTAATTTTTTATTTTTTTTTACAGGAAGTTAGGAAATGTTAAGGGTACGAACAGCAGGCAGAAACAAAGGTTTTGTTCTGCCACTGTCATTTGCTAGTCAGTACAAACAGATTTTGCTGCCTATTGTGGAATCCAGCCTAACAACATTTGCAGGGGGTGCTTAATATTTCATAAGATTGGAGTGCATGCCATTTTGGCACTTAACTGGTTTGTATTTCTCCAAATATTGGAGCATAACCTGCTCTTTCCATGCACTACAAAACAGATAAAAAAACTGGAAGATGGATGTTTAGAAAAAGGAAAGAGCAAATTACATAGAAGTAAGTGGAAATTGTGGGAACATGCATAATAATGTTCAGGAGGAAGAAAAGTGAGTTTTAAGGAAAGACAGGAATTTAGCAATTTTTATTTATTTATTTACATTTGTTCACAAGGAAAGTCTGTCTAGGTTCAGTGTACCTATTTTCCTCAGAGGCCCAAGAACAAAAGCTCCAAACTACTTATAAATTTCATGCAGTAGTCATATAGGATGCTGTGTGAAGGTCATTTATGAAAATGTTGCAGAGTAATGGTCCCAGTATGGAACTCTGGGGACACCAGTGATATTTGGGAGGTAGGATGGTAGGGAGCCTTGCTATTCTATAGATTATTGCTTATTTGTCAGATAGATGTAAAACCAGTTGATTGTGGAGGATAAGAGACCAAGGCTGGACAAGCACTGTAGGAGTTTGGGATGGGACATAGCATCAAAAGCTTTAGAGAGATAAGTAAATAATGAGGAAACAAAGTTTCCAGAGTCTTCAGCTTTGTTTACAGTGTCTGTGTAGGAAAATAGGGCTGTTGTAGTACTATGGGATGGTCTGAAACCATGCTGGGTGGAAGTTAGAGGAGTGTTTTCCAGAAGGTATTTGGCAAGTTGTTTGTATATACATTTCACTAAAACTTTAGACAGAGGAGATAAGATAGCAATGGGTTGAAAATGAGTGGCATCAGTAGAATTACCTGCTTTGTACAATGGAATAATGTAGGACTTTTTATATAATGTTGGAACATATTGCAGTAGGTATATTGGACACTCAGTTGACCATAGATGTGAGTGTGTATGTGAGTGTGTGGTCTGGAAGAATTCCCAGCACGGGGCTAGCCACCCAGTGGTGTAAACCTTGGTTCTAGTTGATTGTTACTGTTGAAGTGACCCCCCAACCCCATGTGCAAAATGGGAAAAGGGGTTGTGGATTGATGGATATAACTCAATGAGTGATCAATTAATGAGAATGCTAACTGGATAGGCTATGGCTTCAGCTGCTAGTCTGATATTTTCAGAAGGAAGGTTCTCAGGTGAGGTTGTACCCAGTTTTTAAGTTTGTGTAAATGTTTTTTGATACAAGTAATGGAGACTGGTTGCATAGAGAAATTTGGAGTATTAATGTTTGGAAATGAAACAGTTGTTGAAAGCGCTGATGAGAGAGAGAGAAGATAAATGTAGATGAGAGGAGGTATTATTGGTGTCATTTGAGGAATATTGATTTTTTTTTTTGGTTTCAATGGGTGAAGAAGACTATGTAAATTGGCAAGTAGTTAAAGGAAGGAAGAATTTGATAGGGGAAAAGGTTAAAGTAAGGAAAAGAAAATATAAATGCATGTCAATTAAAGAGACCGAGAAAGGGAAAGGATGAGATCTATTTTTTTCTTTTTTCCCCTTTTTTGTTAAAAACTGAAAATAGCTGGAAATGTCAATAGTATGAAAAATATTAAGAGGAGAATAGGTATACTAGAATGGTGTGCTTTGCTAGTTGCTCATGTTATCATATTAGAAGGCATTAGATTATTAACAGAGAAAGAAAGAATTCCAACAGTAAAAATGTGGAATGGCTCAATAATATGGAATGTGGGAAAAGAAATGTGTTCCAATGGGTCCCCTTCTAATGGTCGACATTTCAAAATGTCGACATTCATATGGCCGAGACCATATGATCGACATTTGAAATGTCGACCATGGGGAACCAGCATCACATTGCAGTGCAGAATGGAAAGATTTCCACTTCCGCACTGTAGTGCGATCTCGGAGTTGGTATATTAAAGTTACGGGGGGGTGTGGGGGGCAGAGCAGCAGTAAGGTAAGTTTGTGTATGTGTTTTGTGTTTTACTTGAATGGTTGAGATTTCAAATGTCGATTATATGGTCTTGGCCTTATGAAAGTCGACATTTTGAAATTTCGGCCATATCAAGTAGACCCGTTCTGACATATGCATGTTAGATCAAGGGAAAATCAAAGTATTAGAAGTGACAATAGCGGAACTGGGACACATTACTGTATTAGATTTAAGATGGAATAAAAGTATTTTCCGAATTATAGCCATATATACATATGTTAAAATAAAAGAAAGGGAAGAAATGTTTAGAAAGCTTCTGAATTATGTACATGTTAATATGGATATAATATTTGTAGAAGACTTCAATTGTAATTTGAGAATAAACAAGAAGAAAGGATATGATGTTAAAATAGTTAATGAGATTATGAAATGTAGCAAACTGTATGTATGGGAACTTGACATTGGACTTATAGAAGAAATGAAATTATGACTCAAATTGATTATTTTGGTATCAGTTTAAAGAGTGTGCAATAAAGAATAAAACACACTGGATTTTCCGATCATTTAGCAATATGGATAATAGTACAAGAAAAAGAAGAATATATAAAAATAGGGAAAGAAATTAAATGAGAAAGAATTAGAACAAGATGACAGAAAAGTAATATTTACATTATGGGAAAATCAGATAAGTATGAGAGAATTTTATGAAAATTGGACAACCTGGTGGATTAGTTTTAAAGAAAAATATAAAACTTGTCTTCTAGAATGTATTGAAAATAATTGTAAATAAGAGAAAGAATATATATATATATATATATATATATATATATATATATATATATATATATATATATATATATGAAATTAAGGCAAGATATATTTTGAGATATATTAAAAAGTGAGAGCTTTTTATGAAAAAGAAAGAGAAATATATGAAAAGAATCAAGGGAAGATTAACAAGTTGTTATACAAACAAAAATATTGTGTACAAGCAATGAAGGAAGAAGTACCACCTTATTTAAATAGATTAGTAAAAGAAGAAAAAGGAATAAATAGGGAGCTAAAGAATAAAGAAGGAGGACAATTGAAAACACAAGAAGGTACAAGTGAAATCATTAAGGAGTATGTTACAAAATTGTTTGCTAAAAAAGAAATAAAAAATAAAAGGAAATATGAGATAAGTAAGTTAACCAAGGATGGCAATGCATATTCAGAAAATAATATAAGTATTAATGAAGTAAATGAAGTTTTGAAAGATATAAATATGAATACAGCAACAGGTTTGGACAGTATTGTATATATGTATAATGGAATGGAGTACTGCCGAAAAGCCAAACTCATAGAAGTATTGAATGAATAGTTGGAAAAGGGAATCAATTATATTTAAATATGTATAGGGGTCATAAAGTTTACATGAAAAAAGGGGATAAAGATAACATAAAGAATTGCAGACCAATAACTTTAAATAATATAGATTATAAGACTTTCATGAGAATTATAGCTAAAAGACTGACAAATAAAATAGAAAAGTTATATGAGCAAACTGTTTTTGGATGGAAAGGAAAAGGAACTCAAGATTTATTATGGATTATTAAAGAGGTAGTGGATGATATTGTGAATAAAAGTTGATGCAAAGATTATGATAGAAGATTTAAGCAAAGAATATGATAGAATTCAACATGAATCAGTATGGAATATTTTGAATGCATATAATATAGGTAAGAAAATAATATATGTATTTAAATCAGTTTATGATTGAAATTATGTTAAAAT
This sequence comes from Protopterus annectens, assembly GCF_019279795.1. Taxonomy (NCBI): domain Eukaryota; kingdom Metazoa; phylum Chordata; order Ceratodontiformes; family Protopteridae; genus Protopterus; species Protopterus annectens. Next base: position 591,422,129 of record NC_056741.1, read on the forward strand.
TGATGTTAATGGATGGCTAAGTGAGGAATTAAAAATAAAATTGGGAATAAGACAAACCTGTCCAACTAGTAGCATCATTTTTTATTGGTTATGAATGTAATAGTAAATAAAATTAATAAAATGATAGATATTGTAGGATATAAAATGTTTAATAAATTACAGTTGCATTTAATATATACGTATGCTGATGATATAATAATTACAAGTAATAAAGAACAGATGCTGAAAGCTATTAAAAAATTAAACAGTTTATTAATCAAAATTGGCTTATGTATATATAAAGAAAAAAAGTAAAGGATTTGGTTTAGTAGGAAGCATAAGAGATATAAGGGTCCCTATCAGTTCAGCAAAAAATCAGTTCTCCAAATGGCATTTTCAGTGCAATTACATCAAACACATTTGTCAAACTGTTCTTACTGAGATTGTGGTACAGTGAGGATTGGGAAATTTGCCCATTCCCCACTGTAGTGCGATCTCAGAGTTGGTATATATAATTAGCGTGGGGGTGGGAGGACAGCCCCCAACATGAGGAGTATTCAATGAGTGGCATTTCTGATAAAATGCAATGTGTTGAAGTGATGGTTCACTGAAGTGATATAGATCTGAGATATACAATTTAATATGGAGATTACAGATGTTTTAAGTATTACGTTTGGACAAAATATATATAAAGAAGAGCAGTGGAAAACATTATTAATGAAATAAATGGCATGACCTCTTTCTGGCAATCATTTTGCTTTTCATATAGAAAGAAAGCTTATTTGATAAATACTATGATAATAGGAACAACTGTGTCTAATGCAAATGTTTATATGGTCCCAACAAGATATGGAAAGGAACTGATGAATATATTGTTTTCTTTTATGTGGGGTTCCAGGTTGAATCAAGTTAACACAGGAATTTTGTACATGAAAAAAGAACAAGGGGGATTGGGGATAAATAATCCAATTGTGTATGCAGCATCAATGAATTTATACAGAACACTGAAATTTTATATAAAAATAGAAGAAAGTTTGATAGATGTTATTATTAAATATAAGTATCAGGCTTTCTGGAGAAAATGGAAACAGGTAAAAGGTTTAAAGAAAATATAAATGAAGAGATAAAAGATTATCAAAATAAAATTATAATATGGAAAATAAAAATGAATAAGATTGAGAAAGAAAAGAATGGTATCAGAGTATTATGAACGTTTTTTTATTTTATTGATCCATGGAAAGAGTCACAAACTGGGAAAAAGAATATAATAAAGATGAGATTTAAATGCTATAAAAAGATTCATGAATATAATGATTTTCTATAGGGGTTATCTATAAGAAAGTTGCTAGTTAAGACAAATATGCCTTACAAATGTAAACAAAATAGAGTATGTCATGAATGATATGAAACAATAGAACATGTTTTTTTCTGAAACGTATGAGAGTTAAATCATTATGGAATGAAGTGTGCAAATGTAATATATTTAAAGAAATTACAAGAGTGGAACAGATAAATATGGATATGATTGAATTTGATTTTTATGGTGTAAAAAACAGGAAGTAAAGAAAATGGGCAGAATAATATTCTATATTTCATGGACAATAGGGACTGAAATAATAAATGTAATTAAGTTCAATGGAAAATGGGTTTTGGCAGAGATTTTGGAAAAATACAATTTTGGTTGTTGGAAAAGGGTTGGGGGTGACTAAAATATAATGTATAAAATGTGAAAAGTGTGTAAATATTTGTAAATAATGTAAATATGTAAATAATAAGTATTGTATATAATATATGCATTTCAATAAATACCCTACTCTTTGGAGCTGCTAGATGGTACTGGAGAGCTCCTACAGCAACAAGAAAGAGGCCTAAGGGAAGCAGCAGCATGCAGGAATACAGATAAGCTATAGAGAGTTTGGAGGTGAACAGTGAGAATTTGTAGAAAAATTTGTTCAGCATCAGAATGTAAATAAAGATTTCTGTTTGGTGGATGTTACAAATAAGCAGCACTTAGCTGTCACCATGGAGAAGGAAGTAAGCAATTCTGTTAAAGTGGTGCAGATAACGGAACTGGCATTAGGAGGGCTTTCAGATGATGTCCTGTTAGTAATAATGGAGCAGGGTGATCTAGGGGACAGTTCTGCTGCTGCTGAGATGGCAGATAACTTTTTCGGAAGTGCTGATAATGTGAAAAAGGAACCAGGTGATCTGGCAAGAGAGAATGCAGCAGTAAGCGAAAGTAAAACAGGAAAGCAGCAACAAACTGAGAAGGTGTCTGGTTTTGCGGCAGCAGACAATGCAGTAACTAAAACATATGCAACATTGACAATAGGCAATAAAGGAGAGCAACAAAAAAGAAGAGAAGACCAACTGTGAGAATAAGAACAAAAATGACACCGTAATAGATAGATATTATGTGAGGCAATTTGGTAGCTCTCCTTGGTTTTAAAGCTTAAGACATTCCATCTTTTATAAATATTGAGACAGAGACTTTTTGTGACTTAACATTTGAAAGTATTGGACTGATGATGACATTTCTGGAACTGTGTAACAAAAAGAAAGACATTTATCTGTGAACAATTTTTTTTCTGCTAGTAACTTAAATGATAAAAAAGTTAGTTTGCAGTTCAAAACTGATGAACTGGAAGAAGACAATGTTAAAAAATGCATGCCGGGTCTGTGTGAAACTGTTGATAATATTGTGAAAGTTAGAGATGAGAGAAGCTTATAGAATAGATGTTGGAAGTTTTTTTGTAATTGGTAGATAAATATTTGATAACATTTACATAAGTATACTCATATAACAGGATGTAAATGCAAATAAACCGAGACTAGTCATAATGAGTTTAGATTATGAAAAGGCTTTTCACAGAGTTAGCTGGTGGGTTTCTATGGGATGCTTTGGAAGAGTATGGCTTTTCAGCTAGTTGTATAAAGATTATTTTTCATATCTATAAATGTCATGATAAAATGTGCTGGAGGGTTTACAAATCCAACTGACCTTTCAAGAGGGCTGAGACAGGGCTGCCATCTGTCCACTCTACTTTTTGTACTGTATCTAGAACCATTATCACAGTGGCTGAGGATATCAAAAATATGGGGATATAAATGAGGAAACAGGGAGGAGAAGGTTGCCTGGTTTGTGGATGATATAATCATCTACCTAACAAATCCTGAGAGGGATATAGAATCATTTTGCAGGGAACTACATGAATTTTGTATTGTAGTATGTTACAAACTAAATTAGGCTAAAACCAGTAGTGTATTACAAAATTAATGAGACTAAAACCAAAACTATAGTGATGAATTTTGTCCCCTCCTTTGACATGGTCCAACTCTATCCATATCTTTGAGGGCATGAAAGATTAAAATATCTTGGGGTCTGATTAAACAAGATGTTCAGCAGATGGCCAAAGGATGAGAGATGATACCTCAGTTGTTGTACTAGATAAGTTAAGAAAATTGGACTTTTTAACTATGGATGAAGAGTATAAGATACTTGCACTTAAAATGTTACTTGTCCTGTTGATTTTGTATCTTGGCCAAGCCTGTCAGCATCAACTTGAACAAACAATTTATAAAGATCTTACAAAGGGACTAAATGCTTTTTTGGGATAATGAGAAGGAAAAGATACTCCAGGATACTGTGTAAAAAGGAGGGCTAGGTATGGTGGACTGAGATGTGTATTATATGGTAACCCACCTGAGACTAATTTATGTATTGCAGACCCAAAATTACTAAGCCAGATGGAAGGAGACATCATTTAGAAGCGGGTTGGGAGGTTGGCCTAATGGTTAAGGTGTTTGCCTTACAAACACAAGGTGCAGGGTTTAAGTCTCACAAGGGGTAATTGGCTAGGCTTAAAACGGCTCACAAGGGCAGTTAGCTTAGTACTAATCTATGAACCTATGAACCTATGATTCCAGCATTGAGCTATCACAACCTCTAGAGATATGGAGGGCAAGAGAAGACCCTGGGATGGATGAGAGAATTTGGACTCATGTGAAGCAAAATCTGGGGGGTGATATTTAAATGGAAAATGATGAAGCCTTGATCATGGATATGTTGCTATCCATCAGATCTCTTCCCTCATCTAATACAAATTTGGAACTTATAATGGCTTATTTTGAGATTGCCATCTGTCAATATCTGATGCGTTTTCTGAATCTAATTATCTACTAATCCCATAATTTAATCTTATGTCTTACATATGTTTCCTTGTTTACCTTTTGGACAACCTTTTGCTGCTTCTTCTTTTAATCTTCCTACGCTGCAAGGGCTGTACTTCTCTTCATTTCTCTTTTACCTTAACTTATTTAATCCTAAACAGTGGAAGGCTAATTAACATCTTTGCTTCCCGAGATCTTCTAAGCCAGGAAGCCACTTGCTTCCTGAGAACTTTTCACCAAAATCTCCTACTGAAAACATACTTTATTAGATTTATAGTATCTGAGAAATGGTGTGAGTTACAAGAAATGTGAAAAAAAAACAGGTAAACAATGGGCTATACACTGGTGTTAGTATCAAAGTCCTCTCTGTAGATGCTGGTTTTATATTTCAGGTTTATGATTTGTAGGCAAACAAAAGGTTATATCTTTGTAGCTTTGTTAAGACAGATCCAAAATATCAGACTGTGAATTGTTCATCTGTTCAGGAGCTTTCCAATGTTTTGTGATATTGCTGAATCTATGCAAATTATATGTATAATTTCACAATATTTCAAAACAATATTAATCTACAAAACCATTTGTTTCATATGGCAAGTATCGTATAAGATGGCACCACTTGTTCACCCCTGGATCACACAACTTTTGTAAAATTAATGCAGTTATGAAAATATAGGTAAAGGTCATAACTGCTTTACCAAAATACTAGATCTCAGAAAGCCTTCACATCGCCCAACATGTTTTCATGTCATTTTTTACTAACACCCACTCATGTGGAAGAATGCCTATTTTTTCATAACTTTTTAATAAACGCTCCTTAATTCTAGCTCTGCATATCCTATGCTGGCCATTTCACTGTGTCATGCCTAGCAAGTAATGTCAGCTTGTAGATGTCTCCTTGCTGTCTTAGTTTTACACACAAACACACACACACACACACACACACACACACACACACACACACATATATATATATATATATATATATATATATGTGTGTGTGTGTGTGTGTGCGTGTGTGTCTATATATATATGGAAACACTTCACATAATCGAATGACTGAAATCTCGAATTTCATATGGTCGAGACCATATGATCGAGAGTTCAGTAAATCGAATATGTGTAGTGTTCAAAAATAAGAGTTTAATTACCTTAATATGTTACGCGCACACAGAGGCAAGTATTGTTGTACGCTCTGTGTGTACGTAATGTTTTATTTGTTTTGCGGTGTTGACAGGAAATGAGAAATCTTCCGTTTTGCGCTTCCGCATACAGCTTAAGACGGGAGATTTCTCATTTCCCCACTGTAGCGCGATCTTGGAGTTGGTATATTTAAGTGGGGGGGCACAGCCTCCCACATGGGGGGTGCAGGGGGGCGAAGTTTGTCTTTTTTTTTTTTATGGTTTCGCTTCAGAAGTTCGAGTTTACGAAACTCGATCTTTTGGTTTCGGTTATTTGCAGTTCGAGATTTTGTAAATTCGAGCTTCTGAAGTGAATCCATATATATATATATATATATATATATATATATGTATATGTCTGTCTGTATATATGTATATATATATATATATATATATAGATATAGATATATATATATATATATATATATATATATATATATATATATATAGATATATATATAGATAGATAGATAGATATCTGCCCGCATACCTTTATCAGGACTTCAGAAATTAAACTTTGAAAATGGTAATGAGTCTACTTGCTTCAGGAGTACAGGGAAGTCTCCTCCAAAGAAGAGAATATTCTTACAGGATACACAGGAAATCTGCTTGCCTGGCAACTATATTCTTGCAGAAAGCAATGAGTTAAATTTATGTGACCATAAAATGTCTCTAACCTTCTATGTATTTCTTCTCTGAATTTCTTTCTACGTATACCTTTCTTTCCACATAGCCATATGTCTAATATTAATCAAAGTATAAACTAAATTCTAATAATCCCTTCTTCTTTCCTCTGAAAACTCTTTCTATATTCTGTATATACCATTTTATACTTGCTTTTCCAGTCATACTACCACTGACCCCAAGATTTACAATATTGTCTCAACTTTGTGTTCTTTCCAAATGTTTTGCTTTAAATAATCTTATTCAGTCATCTTTCTGATCAGCCATTGTATTAAAATACTTTGACTTGTATTGCATAAACTTTCCCAAATTTTCCCGATGTTGCCATAAGATGGGAAAACAAATATTTTATAGTTTTTATGTTATTTTTAAGTCACAGGTATGCACTCTATCAAGTTTTGTTAATTTGTTACCGTGTGTATATGAGTATTTCTTTCCTTTTTCAAACGTTAAATTCACATCCTATAAATATTCATCTATTCTTTTGTGGGGTCTATATTAGAACACCAAACGTTCAAAATTTTGAGTGTTCTAATATCGAACCCTATGAATCGAAAATTTAAAACATCGAACATACAGAACAGCAAATTTTTTCCTAGGGAAAAAATTCACTGTTCCAAAACACATACACACAACACAAGCACACCAAACAGACAGCAATCCACACACATACACCTAAACTCTTACACCTAACCCTACACTAAACTATACATACACCACTATCTATCCACTTACCTTAACCCAAACCCTAACCCTAATGTCCGTCACTATCGCAGAGTCACCTCACCCGCGCCCTAACCCTAACTCATCTACCTCGCCCTAACCTTCACGTCCACACAATCGCACACTTACCTAAACCTGACCCGTAACTTTTAACCACAGCGCTAAAAATACCAAAGCAACAGAAACGGACAACCAAATTCTTTCCCTAGGAAAAAATTTGGTTTTCTGTTTCTTCGATATAAAACGGGTCAATATTAGAACCCTCGAAATTTTGAACGTTCGGTGTTCTAATATAGACTCCTTTTGTGTCTATACCAGATTTCTCCTTCCTATTTCTTAAATGCATATTTAAATTCCATCAGTGTAATACTCATTTGTAGCAACAAAAAAACTGCAACCTTTTCAATTACTAATTCCAACTAGACAGAGTGGTTTGAGCATACATAATACAACTCATAACATTTTCCCGTTATTCACTATACCTGTTTCCCCAGCCACACCATAATTGTATTGATTAATTTAGAACTCTGCCTATTGCTGAACACTTTTCTTCCTCGTTAGACTGTACTACTTTGCACTTTGCTGTTGTCGCTGTTTCTTTAATTAATTTCTTCCTCGTTAGACTGCACTACTTTGTACTTTGCTGTTGTCTCTGTTTCTTTAATTCATTTCTTCCTCGTTAGACTGCACTACTTTGTACTTTGCTGTTGTCTCTGTTTCTTTAATTCATTTCTTCCTCGTTAGACTGTACTACTTTGTACTTTGCTGTTGTCTCTGTTTCTTTAATTCATTTCTTCCTCATTAGACTGCACTACTTTGTACTTTGCTGTTGTCTGTGTTTCTTTAATTAATTTCTTCCTCATTAGACTGCACTACTTTGTACTTTGCTGTTGTCGCTGTTTCTTTAATTAATTTCTTCCTCGTTAGAGTGCACTACTTTGTACTTTGCTGTTGTCTCTGTTTCTTTAATTCATTTCTTCCTCGTTAGACTGCACTACTTTGTACTTTGCTGTTGTCTGTGTTTCTTTAATTCATTTCTTCCTCATTAGACTGCACTACTTTGTACTTTGCTGTTGTCGCTGTTTCTTTAATTAATTTCTTCCTCGTTAGAGTGCACTACTTTGTACTTTGCTGTTGTCTCTGTTTCTTTAATTCATTTCTTCCTCATTAGACTGCACTACTTTGTACTTTGCTGTTGTCTGTGTTTCTTTAATTCATTTCTTCCTCGTTAGACTGCACTACTTTGTACTTTGCTGTTGTCGCTGTTTCTTTAATTCATTTCTTCCTCGTTAGAGTGCACTACTTTGTACTTTGCTGTTGTCTCTGTTTCTTTAATTCATTTCTTCCTCGCTAGACTGCACTACTTTGTACTTTGCTGTTGTCGCTGTTTCTTTAATTAATTTCTTCCTCGTTAGACTGCACTACTTTGTACTTTGCTGTTGTCGCTGTTTCTTTAATTCATTTCTTCCTTGTTAGACTGCACTACTTTGTACTTTGCTGTTGTCTCTGTTTATTTAATTAATTTCTTCCTCGTTAGACTGCACTACTTTGTACTTTGCTGTTGTCGCTGTTTCTTTAATTCATTTCTTCCTCGTTAGACTGCACTACTTTGTACTTTGCTGTTGTCGCTGTTTCTTTAATTCATTTCTTCCTTGTTAGACTGCACTACTTTGTACTTTGCTGTTGTCTCTGTTTATTTAATTAATTTCTTCCTCGTTAGACTGCACTACTTTGTACTTTGCTGTAGTCCCTGTTTCTTTAATTCATTTCTTCCTCGTTAGACTGCACTACTTTGTACTTTGCTGTTGTCGCTGTTTCTTTAATTCATTTCTTCCTTGTTAGACTGCACTACTTTGTACTTTGCTGTTGTCTCTGTTTCTTTAATTCATTCTATTACTCAAATGTCCACCAACCCTAAAATATCAAACTTAATTGTTTCAATCAGTTTTGCCACCAATACATGCTGTACTTATAACTTTATGCTGCTCACATTCAAACAGCACATTTTTACACTGTTCATCAACTGTCTTTCCATTTTTACCTTTTTTCAGAATCTCTTTTTGGTTTCTTAGACTAAATCTTTATTCACTTGCTAGTCTTTGCTCTGCATTAGATGAATCCACACTCTTTTTACATTCACTGACAGCATTTGATATTTATTCTTTGCTGAAACTGTGTTTTAAAAAGTTGATTCCTTCCTACATTTCTCCCCTTTCTTCCCCTGTGTATTTAACAATAAGGTTGTAGTGTCACTTATTGCTTACATCTGCTTGATTTCTGTGTAACTTTCAGATACTTAAGCATTTCCCCTTCATTCTGCTTCCCCTCTTTTTACCCTCTTCTTCCAATTTACAGTCAAAGCATAAATGTTCCCAGCTTCTACATACCCACATATTGGCTTACATGAAGCTATAAAGGTCTCCTTTCTCCACAGTGCTCACACCTCTGTATTTTACGCTGCTTGAATTAAATGCTCCACTTTTGCATAAAAGTAAAAAGCTTTGGGCTGCATAGTATATCGGAGTTCCCCTGAACTGAGAGATATTTATCCCAATTGGCAAATACACAACTCAATTATTTTCAACTTTTAAACTCACAAAAATCTTCCCATCCCACATTCCACAGCCCCGTGGATCAGACAGTTTTTAATTTCTTCAATGCTTTCTGCTTCATCAATAGGAAAAAATCTTAATGTCTTCAAAGGTAAAGATGTCAGTCTTGAACTGCATAAATATTTTCTTTCTTTTCTTAACATATTCGCAATTTCATATTAATTCCATGGTTTATGTTCTTTCTTTAACACATACTTACTCCTAAATCTTTCAACCAGCTCAGCATTCATAAAAGTTGTTGTTGTTGTTGTTGTTTGTCTTTCGGCTTTTCCTGGTTAGGGGTCGCCACAGCGGAACTCCGATCCGCTAATGATTGGCAGTTGGTTTTTATGGTGTTGAGTTGCCAGCCCGACTCCCAACCTTCAACGAAGGCACACCCATTCAATGCATGTCTTTCGAACACCCACTCGACCGCAGGGAGGACATGCAGACTCCACACAGAAGGCACTCCCAACCCAAGCCAAGAATAGAACGGGAGAACCTCTTGTTGTGAGGCAACAATGCTACCGCTGCACCAACATTCATAAAAGTAATAACCAAAAAATGATTTATTGCCTAAATGAATCAGTGACTTAATTTCTTTAGCATGAAAACCAAGAGTACTCATAATATTATCAAGTATAAACAGTCATTATCGGCCAAAATCTATGCAGGATTGCTATTTGCCTGGATCTTTGCCGTTTATAGTTCTTCTCAGCACATTCATTATAGTTCTCCACTTGTCTGAAGCCACAACCACAGCATATGTTAAATTTCCCACAGTTGCAACTTTCTGGTGTATTGATTCAGCTTCGGTGCACATCTTATGCTGACTCTCCTCCTCTCAGTGCAGGAGTACAGCCTTGTTTTCCAATTACAAAGTTTGTGGGACACAAGGAGAGGAAAGCTTTTCACTTCTGGTGAAAATAAAACCAAATCTGTCTCTTCTTCAGCTCTCTCCAGGATTTGTTGCCCTCATTTTGCACATCTGACTTATCTATCATAACAACAACTCTTATCTAGCAGACTTGGGCAGTTAAACTACATTGTTTCCCCAGCATTCGTTTCCTTAGAGATAAAATGTATACCTTCTTTTTCCAGAGTGGGGCAGGGAAAGAAGTAGGTAAAAGCACTCTCTCCTGCAGGGTGATACAGACCAAGGATGACTCAATCTCTTCAACAGTCCCAATCCTTATTAGAGTAAATTCAGGAAGAGGCCAGGAAGGAGCAGATAGATAGATAGACATGGTGAATGAGGAAAGCCACTGGGGTCTGTGATGGTCAGCTGTGGGAGGAAAAAAAGAATGTAAAAAATAAATAAAGAACTATATAGCTGTGTGTGTGTGTGTGTGTGTGTGTGTGTGTGTGTGTGTGTGTGTGTGTGTGTGTGTGTGTGTGTGTGTGTGTGTGCTCTATTGGAAATTATCCATGCGATGGAAGGGAAGGAATATGACCAGAGGCTAGGGGATAGGGAGGCATGATATTGGTGCACAAGATCTTGTCAAGGAAATGTGAAGGACAGAGAGGAAATGAGGAACTGGAGGAAGTAAAAAAAATCCTTCCATTGGGAAGAAATACAACAATTAGCTGACATGGAAGTTAAATGCCTATATTTTTATGCATCACCACTACTGTAATCATTTAGGCTCAACAATAATTTCAGAACAGAGGAATGAACTACAATGTAATGACCTAAATAAAAAAAATCACTATATATTCCAACAAACAATGTACTGGAGTACATGTCCACCAAAAGGTGGAGAAATTAGCCCCAGGACTTAAGTAATGGCAACAAAAGTCATTGGTTTTATAGCCCACCAACCATAACCTATGCACACATAGTTGTATAAGAAAAATAACGTTGTACATGTGCATTGTGTTGGGATAAATGTTCTATTTAGCATATTTTTAAAAATTCCAAAGCAATTTTCCAAGGAAAAAGTTATCTCCTGTTGGTTTCTCCTGTGGATCTTCCTAGAACATTCTGTCATAGAACTTTGAAATTTTAAGTTTTTACACATTATTGCCAAGGTCCTTTTGTAAACAACAACAAAAAGATAACTAAAGAAACAGTCAATGATCCCAATAAATAAGGACACATTTATGTGTATGGCTAGAATTCAAGGGTGCTGCAAAATGAGGGTGAATGTTTCAATTAGTTCTATACAAGCAACAGATATATTACTCTGTAACATCAGCTTAATTTTTGGACTAAACTATAGTACTTGTAAGAAAAAGAACAGAAACGAGGCCAAAGATCTGAAAATATCTGCTAGAATGAATAAAAATAAACAAGATATTGCTATACTGAACATTTTGTATGATTGTCAATAGGCTATACCTAATGGACTACATTGTATTATTATTGAATTCAGAAAAGCTTGAACTACAACACATGATTTCAGTTCAGGTACAGTATGTTAAGAACAAAATGCATATTGTTTCCAATTAAAATCCTCCATGGTATAGAGAAGCCCCCCCCCCCATAAGTACCTTAAAAACACTATTTTAAAACAACTGACCCATGATTCAGAAGGAGGTATTAGCAGTTAGTGGAGTGGGAAAAACAAGAATGGCAGTAAAATCATTTTAGTAACATTCACTGTGCCTACCAGGGAACAATGTTTAGCACAATATAAAACTATGCAGTTTTTTAGTTAATGTTAGGCAAACTTTGTAGGTGACATATATTTATTTTCTTTTATCTAGGAGTATAATAAATAGGCAGAAACTTAAACTATTGTTCATCGGGAAAAGTAACGTCATACTTATTGAAACAATAGCTTCTATCCCATACCACCCATATGTGACTTGACAATAAGTTCAGGAAAATTTAAACATACTGCAGCTAAATCATTTACACATGAGCAGTCATCTGTAGTTTACTAATAGCTCCCTGCCCCAATACTATAATATTGAACTAATAGCAATAACAAAAAAGTGAAGATGACAACGGGCACCCTTGTCTTACCCCAATATGGAGTTTGAACACAGGAGTAAATATGCTATCCTTTTGATGTTAAAATGGAAGAGTATACATTGCAGATTATTTCAATAATTGTAAATTGTAGATTATATTGACAGTTCCTGGAAAATATTCCCTACTAAGCCAGTCAAATGCTCTAGTCACATCAAATTTCAAAATATAATATTCTAGTAGCATTTTTTCTAATACTATCAATATTGTTTGCATATGTTTATTAATGTCTTCCATTATTCTGCCAGGACAAAATCCATATTTTCCTTTGTGTTGTAATTATTTAAAAAATTGTCATAATACTCTTATTAATAACTTTTGTTATGATGTGATAATAAATAAACAGTAAATAAACAATACAGGACTTTCTTTTGCTTGGCGTAGTCATGCATACCATTTTTTGCTCTTATACAGTTTCTCAGTTTGCCTCATCAAACTGGACTATTTCAGAGTTATTTAACATCACCTGCCTTGAGTTGCAAACACAGATATCTATTAAAGTTTCTGTTTCCATAAGCACAATTAGTAAAATTCCATGTCTGTATATGTATCTAGTTGTATTCAATTTATATGACTCCACTGTTAAGAGATGGTGTTCCATTCACCACCTAATACAACAGATTTACATACAATATTTGCAAACCATCTTATAAATCAAACAAAACTGCTATGTATTTTACAAATGGTGCATAGATAGATTGCACCACTAACTGATGTTTTCTGTTATCTAAAAATCCATAAGACAATACGACCTGTCTTACCTCTATGAATGGCTTTAAAACTTGATATTGAATATTATACTTAATAAGCATGAAATGTTACAGTCTATATGTCTAATCCACCCATACCATTTTTGATATAACAGTCGTTCTTCTATGAGTGTTTCTTGAAAAGTATTACTTCTTCTTGCCTGTTCATTAAACAATTCATGACTTTCTTTTGCTTGTCATAGTCATGGACCCATACCATTCTTGCTCATTGACAAATTCTCATTTTGCATCTTCAAATTATAATGTTTCAGAGTTATTTAAAATCACCCACTTTGAGTTGCAAAGAATAGATCAGAGAAAGAGGAAAAAAACTTACATACATATGGCATATCTAAGAAAAAGGAAAGGAAACAGGAAAAGTGGAAGAAACAAGACTGTAGTTCATAAATGCTGTGGATCTCAGAATAGTCTAGTGTCTTATGGAGGAGATATCACTGCTAATGTGAACAGTTCTGTGCTAACATCTTGAACCAAATCAGAAGTTAAAGGAGAGTCTTTTAGTAGGTTCATAGGTACGTATGTTCTTAGTAATCTTATAGCCATTAAGACCATTAACAAAGTCAACCACATTGTCCTCTAAAGATGGGTGACAAACAATGTTCTCCATTAAGACGATTTTCTTCACATATCCCAGATGAAAATTTGCAGTCATCCATCCAGTCATCCAAACTGGTTTTAAATGTTATGAAGGAAGTAGTCTCCTTGATATGCAAGGGCAGCCTATTCCAAAATAGGGAATACATTTGGTTAGATACCACCTGTCCAGCCTTTTGGTGATGTTGATGTGGTAGTACAGGTGTAGGCCTCTAGAATGGAAATTTACCACTAATTCTGTTTATAGGAGTATAAGTAGTAATGGACCATTCACAGCATGGAAAGATAAGCAGAGATACCCCTAGGGGTCTATATGACAATAAGTAGAGGGACAGGACTTTTAATCTGTCAAGTTGGTTTAGGTGCTTGGTGAGGAACATGCCAAAGGGACAATGGCTTCACTGATCAGCCTAACAAGGAATGAGTAAAATGTGACTGTAACATCTCAGGATCTTGAAGAGATAACATGAAGGATAAGTACTGCAAATCAGAAAGATTTTCCAGCCCCTACAGAGACATGGTGGCCAAAGGAAAGTCTACTGTCCATAAAGGTGCAAATTATCTGATGAATGTGTCATATTTAAGTGGAATGGTATCTGTGATAAGTAGAAGAAATGTTTGCATTAGCTAAAAAACTATACTGCATTTCTTGGAACTGAGTGCAAACCCATGATTAACATACCAAACATTTGTTTGGTCTAGCTTTTGCTGAAGCATTTGAGTATCAGAATGGAATTTGATAACTGTCCCCAGTTTACAGTTGTCAGCAAACTTGGTTAGACAAAGTTCACTGATATCAGCTTTCATGCCAGAGAAGTGTATAGAGGATGAAATACCCAGAACTTAGTCCTATGGGACACCACTGGTGATACTTTTTTTGTCTACAGCAAACACCCCTGACCTTAACACTATGGGTTCAGTCAGATCGTCAGATTGCCAGTTACCAATCCATCAAACTATGAATGGGTTAATGTTGAGCTGGGAGTTTGGATACCAGCATTGGTAGGCAGTCTAGACTGTATGCCACTCATCTTTGTGCTTTAAAAATTGGCCCATATGTGGTAATATGGATAGCAACCTGGCTGAAAGTCAGAACACACATAGTGCAAGTTGCAGGTACCTCATCAAAAGGTATGAAAGTGACCAGCAGTGTCCTTCAGATGTTTGTTCTGTGACCTTTCCTTTCTGTCCTGTACTTCTCTAATGTCCAAGAAGAGAGCCAAAAACCCTGGCTAACAAATTTTACAGAAAACTGCAAACTGGGGATTGTTGTTAAGTTATCCTTTAGTATCCAGCTCCCCCACAATGAATTATCTCCAGTAAACTTTTAATGTACTAAAATAGTCTCAAACTAAATGCTAAAAAGTGTAGTATCATCACTTTTGGTAGACAACCCCTCCTATCATCATACTATGTAGAAAACACATCACTATAAAACAAAAATATAGTCAGGTACCTAGGAAGCTGGTTGATAATGCTCTCTTTTTTGATCATCACGTGCGTGACAATGGCTGTCATGAAATCCCTTTAATTAGCACATCTAATTGCCAAAGGAATGCCCAGTATCTTCACCAGTACTAGAACCTTGGACCTAAATCTTCACCAGAATATAAATAAAACAGGGTGAATGGACAGGTTTATAACTCAGTGCTTTCCAAACATTTGGAATACACTTCCCCTGCATTTTAGCCAGTACAGCTTACTATCTTCCTTTAAAAATGAGTTAGATGACTGGATGGGTATCCACAAATTTACTTCGGGATTGACTAGTATGATTCTTCTGGAAAAAGGAGATATGGCCTGTGGGAGGGGATGAATGGTCATAAGACTCAATGGCCTTGGAATATCTATGGCTCTATGAATGTATGAATCAACGGCCTCAGTGGCCTTTTCAAAGAATTCAACCAGGTTGAGCAGACATGATCTGGCATAACATCAGATGGGTAGCCGACTGTCTCACTGGCAAGACACATGTCTGGATAGGTGACTCCACTTCCAATAGGAAAACTGTTACTAGCAGTGTCCCAGAGAGCTCCAGTGTTCAGACCCATACTGTTTGGTATATACTTCTCTGAAGTGAAGGCTAATGTTGGGGAACTCTGGCTCACCAAGTTTGCTGATGACTGTAAGCTGAGAGCAATCACTCTAACTCCAAATGATGTCGACATCCTGCAAACAGGCTTAAAAATGACAAACAACCGGTCGGTGCCAAAACCATGGTCTGAGACTAAATGCTAAAAAATGTGTAACCATTCCCTTCGGTAAATCAGATATACCTGTAAATTATAATATTGATAGCACAACCCTAAAAGTAGACCTACTGGCGAGGGACCTTGGAACACAGATAGACTGTAATCTAAACTTTGACCACCATGTAGCTACAGTAGTGAGGAAATCCTTCTGTGTGAATCATCTTATAAGTAAAGGCATGGCATCAAGCTCAAGGTAAGTCATAGTGCCATTGTACTTGGCCCTCACCATGCCCATAATCGAGTACAATGTTAAATTCTGCATGTACCTAACTAGGTACTTACACCAACTGGAGTGGCCCCAGAGGTTACTTACTAAAAAATACAAAGTGTAACACACATCTTTTGCAGACCGACTAAAGGCCCTATCCCCTTACTCCATCTCATATTATTTATTGAGAGGGGACTCATGTCTGACTTGCAAGGCATTCTCTGATCCAGCACTGATAAAAATGTTACATATTCATAAGAAAAATTATAGGGTTTATGCCTGACTTAGTAAGTTTATCTATGGTCCCCGAGTGGGAAATTTTGTTGAAAGCTTTGGCCAGGTCTAGATAAGCGGAGTGTACCATTTTACACTCATCAATAGCCCTGTTGACTTTCTTGAAGAATTCCACCAGGTTGAGCAGGCAAGACCTCCCTTTGACTTTGGCATGGGCCCCACCCCATCTCCACTGCCCTCTCCACTGAAGCCTCTACCTGGTCTTGAAGATTTGAATGGCAGCTTTCCAGTACCCACAAGGATGAAGACATCACTTGTAACCTGTAAAAGAGACATTGGGCAGGCAAGGGAAAGTGGTGCTATATCCCTTACCTGGGCTAACTGCAGTCAAGGTATTCCACCTTCTATTTTATCTGCAGAAGGAGACAAAGAAAGGAGACAAGAAGGACTTTTAAGTATTTCACTGCAAGTTCATTTATTTCACAAAGAAAATGAAAGCAGTGAAGTGTACTTATAAACTGACAATAATTATATATATGCTAACAACTAATTATGACAACAATATGAAGTCATATTTACAGGTACAATTAATGATATATCAGCGCTGCAGCATTCCATATGTTTGTAATATTGGAGTGCCCTAATTCTGATGGCATAATTAAACTGCTTTATAGAATACTTGATTGATGTTAATATTTATTACTTTTTTATTTATTTATTTTATTTTATATTTGTTGACCGGGATAGTCCGACTGGATCAAAGTCCATTTACAGCGGAGGCCCGGGGAGATAAGCTCCAAACATATACAAGTACCAATACAAATTAAGAAAATAATAAAAATAAAATAAAAATGCAGATAAAATAAAAATGCAGATAGAAAATGCATTCAGACTAAATAGTACAAATTTACATGTAGGTTATTTCCAAAAGTACATAGTTAAGCATTGAATAGACAAGTTTACAGGATAGAAATTACCCTGGTTGTAGTCAGGAGAAATTAACAATAGCTATTAGATAAGTACATTTTCAGCTGGCATGACAATGCTTTATATCTTTATACCCTGGTCTAACCCTTGGCTGCTGTGCATCCCCTGCATTGGTGTTCACCTTTTATTTGCCCTACCTGCTCATAAGGCAGAGTAACTGTGGACCTACCCTGTCCTGTTGGCCAGCAACCTTTTATCACTAACTGCCATATTCACCCCAAACTAAGGATTTGTCTCTTCACTCGCCCTGTGAAACAGCCCCTGAAGAATAATTAAACTGAAGAAATTGCCCTACATGCTCATAAGGCACAATAACTGTGGACCTACCCTGTCCTGTTGGCCAGCAGCCTTTTATCACTAACTGCCGTCTTCACCCCAAACCAAGGATTTACCTCTTCTCTCGCCCTGTGAAACAGCCCCTGAAGAATAATTAAACTGAAGAAATTGCCCTACCTGCTCGTAAGGCACAATAACTGTGGACCTACCATGTCCTGTTGGCCAGCAACCTTTTATCATTAACTGCCGTCTTCACCCCAAACCAAGGATTTGCCTCTTCTCTCGCCCTGTGAAACAGCTCCTGAAGAATAATTAAACTGAAGAAATTGCCCTACCTGCTCGTAAGGCACAATAACTGTGGACCTACCCTGTCCTGTTGGCCAGCAACCTTTTACCACTAACTGCCATCTTCACCCCAAACCAAGGATTTGCCTCTTCTCTCGCCTTGTGAAACAGCCCCTGAAGAATAATTAAACTGAAGAAATTGCCCTACCTGCTCGTAAGGCACAATAACCGTGGACCTACCCTGTCCTGTTGGCCAACAACCTTTTATCACTAACTGCCGTCTTCACCCCAAACCAAGGATTCGCCTCTTCTCTCGCCCTGTGAAACAGCCCCTGAATAATAATTAAACTGAAGAAAGTATGTGTTATACAAATTCTGTCAACAGAAGTTACATTGTATAATTTATTGTAGCTCTTAAAGCATAATCCCCTGCTAGGGCGTCCAGCAGCCACTACCACCCTTTTCTCCTTCCTAACCCTCTTTCTCTCCTATACCCTTGTAAATACACAATATTCTGCCTTTCTCCTCTAATTCCAGTTCCAATACTACTACCTCCTAAAGGGAACTACTGTATCTAATTTGACATTGGCCACTAGGTGGCGCCTTTGTCCTAAACTATCCTTCTGTCTTGAAACTCTTCTCTCAGAAACATAGTATCTCAAGCTTGCAGAGCTATAGTCTTACTTTATCCCTATATCTGCTTACTCTGTATCAGCCAACTATACCCCTCTATCCCTACTATCAAGACTAACATCTCCCACCTTTCTCCACCTTTCACTTACCTTAACAAACAGCTCTCCACTGACTGTTCTCCTAGGGCTCACTCCTTCTGTGGCCCTACCCTGCCCCCAAATTCCACCTGCCCCAGTGCTTCTACATTTATACACACTAACCACACCCCCTGCAATCCAATCAATCACATAGACCAACCCCTTAAAGTGCTAAAGCCTACCTCCCACCATTTAATCTCTATTAACACCCATCCCTATATACTTACCTACACACTACACCTTACAATGTCACCTAACACTACATATATACACTTTAAACCCTTACTCCTACTATCACTTATACCTATTTTAGCTATACCCTATATACTTACTTCCTATGAACACCTCAACCACCTACACTTTCATAACCCCATGAAACAAACCTCTACACCAACATTCATCATCCCTCATAGCCACAATTACACATCCTATCCACCAAAGTATTTATTATCCAAATTTCATAGGCTCACTCACATCACATACTACAGTGCTAGAACTAAAAAACACCATAACCTAACATGCAAAGGATTAACACTCTCTCTTGCAATACAAGTCCACTCCATAATTGATGGTGATATACACCCAAACCCTGTCCCAAATTCTTCCACTTCCATCAAACCTAGCACACCAAATTCTACTAATTCAGACCTGGTCAACAGACCCTCCAACTCTCTCCTTATATCCCATCTCAATATTCGAAGCATAAACAATAAAGTTGCTCACCTACATGCCCTCATGGATGTACATTCATTTGACATCCTCTGCCTCTCTGAAACATGGCTCAAATCAACCATACAGGATATTACAGTTATTCCCCCTGGCTATAGCATCTTGAGACTGGACTGTAACTCTAAGAAAGGTGGATGAGTAGCTATCCTATATAAATCCAAATTACAAATCACTCCCATTGAGTCTAAACCTCCCCTAACTAGCAACGCTGAAATTCTTATCTCTAAAGTTCAACTCAACAAATGTAAATCCATTTACATAATCTGTATTTACCTTCCCCCAGGCAACAATATCACAACCTTAGAAGCTATCCTAAGTTGGCTGTCCACCACCTACCCACAAGAAACCATAATAATTGGTGACTTTAATATAAACTGGATGTCTTGCAGATCAGAACAGCCTTCTTCACACATCAGCCTACATGGTTTTATACTAAACATTACAGTCCCCACTAGAACCAATAAACATAATAATAATGACAGCATCCTAGATTGGATTCTTACAAACAGTCAAAACCAATCTTACAAAGTAGGGACCCTCCCAGAAGATATAAGTGATCACTCACTCACCTTCTTAATCAGGTATAAGACTGATATCCCAAACCCAACCATATATAAGAAAATAAGATGTAATAAAATTTTTTAACACTGACAGCTTTCAAAAAGAACTTGCAGCTTGTGACTGGTCACCCCTGAAACACCTACCATTAGAAAATGCCGTTAAATACTTTAACTCTAAATTTTTAACCATTCTAGACTACCATGCCCCAACTCATATATTTAGAACTAGGTCTAAACCAGCCTCTTGGCTCACCAAAACTACCAAACAAAAAATCCTCCATAGAAACAAACTATGGGCTACCTGGTGTACAACCAAAAACCTGGCAGATCAACTAATATTTAGACAACTAAGAAATGAAACTAAAAAAGCCATATTGTCAGATAAAAGAAACTATTACTGCCAACTCCAACAGACCCACCAAAACAAACCTCAAAAATTCTGGTCAGGTATAAACAGACTCCTGCACCCAGGTCACTCAATCACACCCACCCCCTCAGGCTCCAATCTCCTTAGCTCCAACTAAATTGCCAATTCTTTTAACACTTTCTTCACAGACACCATTCAATCTTTGGCCAATCAGCTACCCCCTGACACTGCATCTCCTTCCAATATTATCCCTAATAGTGCCCCAATATTTCAATTCCAACCTGTTCCTACATCCTTTGTCTGCACCCTAATCAAGAAACTTAAACCCACCACCCTCTCTGCAGATCTATTACCTGGAGAATACCTGCAAAAAGCAGCCAAAGCTATAGCCTACCCCATATCCAGCCTCATTAACAGAACTATTTCTGAAGAAACTATTCCATCTATTTGGAAAATCTCACATGTCATCCCCCTGCATAAAGGTGGTAATTCCAAAGATTTTTCTAACTATAGGCCTATAGCCATATTATCCCCTCTGGCAAAAATCATGGAGAAGTGCATTCATAAACAACTATTAAACCACCTCCTAGCAAACAACCTACTAGCTACCTGCCAACATGGATTCAGACCATTTCATAGCACCTCTTCTGCTCTTCTTTCCTTCACAGATGTCATTAACAAAAAACGTAATAGTAACACTCTTTCCGCAGCCCTCTTCATTGATCTGTCAAAAGCCTTCAACATGGTCACCCACCAGCTACTCATAAACATACTTATCAACTTCTCACTGGATCCACTTGCTATACAATGGTTCCAATCCTATCTAAATAATAGGCAACAGGCTGTACTATGGGAGAATAACTTGTCTTCCCACTTACCAATTGCCCTTGGAGTCCCTCAAGGCTCCATATTGGGTCCTCTCCTCTTTTCTATTTTTACTAACAACCTATACACTGTACTACCTCAAGCCACCTGTATCCAATATGCGGATGACTCTACACTAATATGCTCAGCCTCCTCACTTTCACAATTGCATTCCCTAACCCAAGACACGTTTAACACAGTAGAGAATTGGCTCCTTCAACGATGTCTCATCCTGAACCCCAAAAAAAAACAAAAATGCTACTATTTACTCCTACCCGTAGAGCCCCCCCACTACATTTCACAATCACATCTAGCAATGGTACAATCATATCTCCAGACTCTACTACAAAACTACTTGGAGTACTAATCGACAACCACCTCACTTTTGAGCCACATATTAACAACACTATAAAAACAGTAAACAAAAAAATAGGTTCCCTCTATAGGATCAAACCCTTTCTTACCCCACTAGCCAGGACCACTATTGCCCGGACCCACCTTATCTCAACCCTACTATATGCATCCCCTATCTATACCAAACCATGCAAAAGCAATCTGAACAAGCTGGCTAGCTCCTACAATAATATTGTCAGATTTGCAACTGGCTCTACCTATAGAACCCATCATTGTAACAATCTTAATCAACTAGGGTGGTTAGAATTGCCAAATCTTATTCTATCAAACCAGCTAACTATTGCCTATAAGATACTGTTTCATCCTACATCTACTCCAATACTAACTAATCTAATCACCCCCTACAATAACCTGAAAAATCTGTGCTCTTCAAACAAAATAATGGTAAGGATATGTAAAACCAACAATCTGGCTGGAGACTCTCTATTCTCTAACACAGTGGGTAAAACCTGGAACTCCCTCTCTACTGATCTAACTTCCCTACCTTCTACTACCCTATTTAAATCCAAGCTCAAACCATACCTTAAATCGCACTGGCTATGCCCTTGTGCAAACCCAGACTAACTTTCTCCACTGCCTCCTGACCCTATTCTTCTCACTCACACAAACTAGTTATTCCTTTTTCTACTAACACCATTGTTTGTAAAACCTTCTGAAAGTTCAAATAGTACTCAGTTTTACTTACCTTATATTTTTGTTGTATGTATATCCATTCATGATATGTTAGCTTAGAAGACTTTTTCCTTACTCTTAAGCTAAAATGTATTTACTAGTATACTCTTAGCTAAAATGTATTTACTAGTAAAATTTGTTAAATCTTAGTAATGTACTTATGTTATTGTGATTTTTTTTTTCTGAAATGTGGAGCTTTTCTCCCCGGGCCTCCACTGAAAATGGACATGTATCCAGTTGGACTAGCCCGGTCAACAAATGTAAAATAAAATAAATAAAATAAAATAAATAAAATAAAAATTACATTCATGTTGATGGCTTAGCCAGGCTTGTCACAGTGGCATAGCCAATTTAATGCCAGATGTTGTTTAACTGTGGCCTTAAATTGGCATAGGGAGGAGAGCATGGTCATGCCAGCTGGAAGTATGTTCCAGATTCTACCTACCGAGTTTGCAAATAGGGCCATGCCAGCTGCATTGTTAATTTTAATTGTCTAGATTTGTAGCTTATTAGATGAGCGGAGCAGTCGTGTGTTGTTATGGGGGAGGACAGTATTTCTATGGGCTGGTGTATTACCTGGGTTGTAGAGGATTTTGTTAGCCATTATCAGCAGATTGTACTGGATTAGATTAGGAAATTCCAGCCATCCAAGCTGTTTGAGGTTGATGCAGTGATGGGTTCTGAAAGACAGGCCTGTTGCAAACCTGGCAATGTGATTATAACAGGTTGTTAGTCTATTAAGTTCAGTTTTATTTATATTGGCAAGAAGGGGGAAGGCATATAGGAGTGTTGAAAGTAGGTGGGAACGAGCAATGGCTATTTTAGCTGGAGGGGTGAGGAAGGCTTTGATTCTGTAGAGTTTTTTATTGATGTTCTTGATTGTTTGATTTACACGGTGGTCAAATTTTAAGTTATTGTCTATAATGACACCCAGTAATTTTGTATTGGAGTCGGGGGGGGGGGGGGATGACTGTCCCGTCTTTTGCATTTATGGTGAAGGAGAAGGGTACAGACCTTTGGGTTGGTGGGAATATGACCATTTTAGTTTTTTGGGGATTAAGTAGTAGATGACGCCGAGAGCCAGTTTTCTATGGTAGTGAATGTAGACTGGGTATCAGTCTTTAAGTCAATGGGAGATAGAGCTGAGCAGATCAGAGTGGAATCGCCAGCGTATTGGATACAGGTGATGTTTGGTATGATAGTAGGCAGGTCATTAATAAAGATGGAAAACAGTAGTGGTTCTAATATGGAGCCTTGTGGTACTCCAAGAGTGTTTGGTAATAGATTAGAGAGCTTATTCTGCCAGAGGACAGCCTGTTGTCTGTCATTAAGATAGGATGTAAACCAAAGGAGGGCTTTAGGATCTAGGCAGAGGGTTTGCAGGGTATGAATCATAAGTTGGTGATCAACCATATCAAATGCCTTGGAAAGATCCAAGAAGAGGGCAGAGGAAGTGCGATTATAGTTGTGGTTATTGTTTATGGTGTTAGTGAAAGACAATAGGGCTGTGGTAGTACTATGATGTGGGCGAAAGCCGTGCTGGGTATCAGCCATAAAGTGATTCTGGATTAGGTGTTGCATGAATTGTTTATGTATACATTTCTCCATAATCTTTGTAAGTGGAGAGTATGGCTATGGGCCTATAATTTGAGTATTCAGTAGAGGAACCTCCTTTATGTAAGGGAATAACATAGGACGTTTTCCAGACGATAGGAATTTTGGCTTCTGATATGGTACGATTGATTAGAATTGAGATTGGATACGCAATGGCATCTGCTGACATTTGCAGGTATTCAGCTGGGAGTTGGTCAGCAGACAGTGTGGTGGATTTTAGTTTTTTGATCAGACTGCGGATAAAAGAAGTTAACACGGGCTTAAAGCTGAACAAGCTTTGGCTATTAGAGGTAGTGGTATTAGAGTCAGGGGAACTAGGAGGTAGTTGGGTGGCAAGAGCTTGAATAGTTTCAGTAAAGAAATAGTTGAAACTATCTGCAACCTCTTCTGGGGGTTTATTAGTGGTGGCAGCGGGGCTAGGTATAGATGTTTTACCAGGATGAAGTAACTTGTTGAGCCCAGCCCAGATCTTTTGAGGATTGCTCTGATTAGCCATCTGTAACCTACAATAGTATTGTTTTCCATCTTGTAAGACAAGTCTTTTAGTTTCATTCCTAGCACGCCTGTATTTATTATGATCATGGAGGTCTTTGGTAAGGCGCCAGGTAGCCCAGAGTTTATTTCTGCAGGTTATTTTTAGTCTTGACTCTTTAGAAAGCCAAGGTACGTTTTTACCTTTTGTTCGCTTTAGGCAGGCAGGAGCATGTGAGTCTAGAATTTCAAAAAATTTATTGTTAAAATAGGTGACAGCCTCTTCGAAAGGGAGATGCTTTAGTTTAGACCAGTTGCAAGAGTTAAGTTCCAGTTGAAATTTGTCAGGGTCAAGGTCTCTTTTGCTTCTAACTTTCCTGAACAGGGGTTGTTGTGGGATAATGGCTTTTTGTTTTTTTTATTTATTATTTTTACACTCAGTGACAAGTTTGCAATGCTGGATTGCATGCATTTGTAGTACGCCAATGCCCTAACTGTGTAAACAAAGGCCAATAAATATATAAACATTATGATTCTCATAAGCAGTATTGTTGCACACACACAACATCCATGTAAACCTCTATCTGCACACTAGTAAGGACTTACCAAACACACATTAGAGGCACTACTGGATGTGAACGAGGCAGTGTCGTTATGTATGATGAATGGGTAGGCTGGACACCACATTTCCCAAGAAAGTGGTGCAGGCATTCATATGGATTCCCCCAAGAAGCAGGCAGTAAGGCCTTGTCAGACTTCCACATCACAGGGTACAACCTCTTGGTCAAGATCTAGGTCTCACAGAACTGTTCTGTCAATGTCAAGAGCTTCCCCTGTATCCTTTAGATTCTGTCATTACAGCAACTCACCATCAAGCACCATGCCACCACTTTTTCATTATCTATGCGTCCTTCACCAAGGATATATTGTATACAACACATTCCACATTTAACACAATTTCAATTGATATAGCACATATCTTACCCAGCAGGAAAATAATTAGATCAAAGTAAAAAAAGCCTTGACACCTGCTGTAGCAATGAAACATTTCAACAAAAAAGAAATTGACAGTTGAATTACCAACAAAGTACAGCTTCATTAACACATTACTTTGAATTACTCAGGATATAGCAGTATACCATTTCATATCGTCTGTTATTTTATAGTGCCCCCACCACTGACCACTAAACACTGTACAAATGATGACAAGTATGAACAGATGAACAAAGCATCTGTGCATGATATCTGAAGAAAGGCCTGATGCATAGCATAAGTTAATCATGTACTACTCAGCAGAGCCCACAGGGAACAGTGCATACACCAAGTATTATCATTTCAACTTTACAATGCCACATAGTGAATGTCATGTCCCTAGTTGTGGACCTGACACTGACACTTTTCCAGAGCAGCCATGTATTGTGCGTGAGCTTGCTGGAGGAACTGCTGTGCTACTGTTATTGGCTGGCCACCATTGCTGTCATCCCAGGCAGGACAAATGGTAGAGGGAGCATCACTGCCACTAACGATCACTGCCTGTGCCAGTTATACAGCAGGCTGATGCATGTTCATGTTACGCAGAATGCAGTAAGCAATAAATATTCTGTGTTTAGTGGCAGGCAAATACAGAAGGCCCCCATTTCAGCTAGACAGTGGAAAAGGACTTGGAGCAGGCCTGACACTCATTCAGTGACATGGCAGTGCTAAAATGCTCCTCAACTGCTACATATGGGTTATGGACTGATGTCATTAGCCAAGGTTCAAGCAGACAGCATACCTCAACTGGAAAATACAAAATGGGAGGGGACACATAAGCAAAGGGTTATTTACTCACTACTACCTATCACACTGTAAAGATAGAAAAATACCTATGATTAACAATATTTTAAGACTCTGCTCTTGTCAAGTAGGTGGCCATGAGGAATTCTGCCATGCATGAAGTGATGGTATAGCAAGTTTATGTACCATATGTGAGAATCATGGGTACTCCCAGGATGTTGGGCCGATGCACTGGTGATGCAGACCCATGCATCTCTCACTATCTGGCTGTTCATGGAATGGTAATCATTCTTGTTATGATACCTCTCAGCCAGTGGTAGAAATTGGACCTTATAGCCACATAGGTGCAGTCTATAGTACCAAGCACCTCAGCAAAATTGTGCTGTTCCATAGAAGGCACATACAGTACTGGCTGTATCCTGCAATGACACTAGAAAATAGATATGCCCATCCATAAGAGCCAGGAGTATATTGAGGAACTGCTGCAGTATCCTCAAGGCAGAAAACTGTGAGATACCAGATGTTTCTCCAGTTTGTCTCTGAAAGGTACCTACGGCAAGTATAGTGAAGTCTATGCATTCCTTGTTATCAACAGGAATAGGATGGCCATGCATTCCTTCAGATATCATTTGTGGGCCAGAGAAGTTCAGCAAAGCCCTTATGATCTCCCTGTCCGGTGTAAGTCTAAATCTATTCAGTAATTCCTGTTGTGCAATGTTAAAGTGGATTATTCTATGCCTGTATCTCCATCTCTTAGCTTATCCAGTATTGCTCAGCCCACCGAGCTTTGATGCAGCACAGACATGCAGTGCAAAGAGTGTGAGGCTTGCAGAAAAATCAAAGAATCTTTGTCAACTGCAAAGCAACTGGAAAAGGCACCAATTTACTTTTTACAACACAAGCGCACACTGTGCACCCACGTACCAAAAAGCAATTCTGAATCCTGAAATGCGGGGAAAAAAGCATTATTGACAGAGTGAAGTATCAGCATTTGCACTTATTTCTTATTCACAGCTCATTATCTCCTCATTTACATACAAGCTTCTTAATAAGTTTCTAATTCCTGCTTCTATATCAGTGAATCAACACTGCCTAGGACGTTTGTATTTATATCACATATGTTATTGTGAATTCACAAATTACCTTACTGCATGCAAGGTGAATTGAAAGCAAACTTGGCTAATGTTCCTGAACACTTGTTTGCTCTTTTTGCAGATCTACATCAGATAAGTCACTGACAGAGATCAATGATCACCCTTCAATGAGACTGACACTGGGGTGGGGGGTGAGCTGTGCTTGGGTAGCAGGTTTTTAGATCAGGTAGTGGAATGAGCATTTCTACTCACAAATCAAGTGTTAGAGTAAAAAGATTTAAAGATGAAGGCTTTCACAAAAGATACCTATAAGGAAGCAAAATGGAAATGCAGTGTTACCAAAGCAATACTGAGCACAAAACCCACTTACGTTTCAGCAAGAGTTTTCACTGCCATAAAGGTATTAATCCCGCCAATTGTTGACAGATGATATAAATGGAATGTAGCAATGTTCATCTTAAATTAACTGGTATTAGGCCTTCATAGCAAGCATTTTGTAACAAGCTTGAAGCCTCAATATTTCGGTAATACAAAAATGGTTGCTATGAACTTGCATAATTAGAACTTAAAATAGTTACGTCCAAAGATTTTTTTTGTATAGACCAAAACAGTGAAGTTCAAATGTCATCAAAAGTAATTGCTCTGTGTTTCTTGCAGATTATTTTGCTTGCCATGGAAGCTGGGTCTGCATTTGTGTTCTGAACTTTCAGTTTATGATCCAGTCTTTTTCATTACAAATATACTGATTTCTTGTGAGAAAAAGTGAGAAAAGCATTTGTTTCTGCTTTAGTTGTACATGATGGTAATAAAATAATAATCTGTATATAACCAGACTTTCCAGTGGACATGTTTTTGCTCTTGCCTCTGATAAAAGAAAGCATAACTGAAAAAGTAATGGACTAAGGTTTGCCACCTCAGCATTAAAACATTTAAAGCCTTAAATGAGATACAGTTCTGGATTCATGAGCACTGTACTCTCATGGAGTAAGGTTGGTATACACTACAGTGGTATAAGAAAGCTTTTTGTTCATAGGTTCATAGGTAGGTACTAGGCTATCGGCTCAAGGGCCTATGTAAGCCTAGCCAACAAGGTTCCCTGGCTTATGCCATCCAAGAAAGTTATTTTCTTGTGCCACTGTCGAGCAGAGACACAGAAATGATCCCCGGGGTGTAGTTCCTATTTCCCATCCACTCATCAAGATTTTTCTTGAAGAGTGCTAATAAAGAACTTTGCTTGACATAAATAGGTAGCCTGTTCCAGAGTATGGGAAGTCTCTGGAACAGGAATCTATTCCTCCAGCATGTCCTGTTTATTGTGGTGACAAGGTTTAGGCCCCTAGAGCATGTAGCTCGGAGGGATTGGGATTTCTTTAGGTGTAGCATGTCCAACAGCTCTGGGTTTGACATAGCTTTATATGTTAGGCAGAGATCACCTCGGAGTAGGCGATATGCTATGGAGTAA
This sequence comes from Protopterus annectens, assembly GCF_019279795.1. NCBI lineage: Eukaryota > Metazoa > Chordata > Ceratodontiformes > Protopteridae > Protopterus > Protopterus annectens. Next base: position 591,450,830 of record NC_056741.1, read on the forward strand.
AGCCAGAGTTTTTTGAGGCGGTCAGTGTAGGGCATTTATTTGAGGCCAGTAATCCTCTTTGTGAGGTACTTCTGTGGCCTTTCCAGCTGCTGCAGATGTCTTGTGAGGTACATTCGAAAAGGGGCATTGTACTCTATAATGGGTCTAATGAGTGTCAAGTAGAGGGGAACAATGACCTCTTTTTTCCTGGATGAGAACCCTTTTATGATGAGGTGTGCCATGTAGAAGGACTTCCTGACTACTGTGGCGATGTGACTATCGAAAGAGAGACTACTGTCCACCTGGGTCCCAAGGTCTCATCACACATTCGGTGTTAAGTAGATTGCTGCCTATGTGGTAGTTCATGGGTACAGAGTTATTACCAAAGTGGATGACACTGCACTTTTTGGCATTGAGCTTGAGGCCATGGCCCTGACACCAGGCATCTGTCTCAGCGAGGCCCTTCTGTAGGATGTCCACATCATTTGGGGACTTGACTATGGCTCCTAGTTTGCAGTCATCTGTGAACTTCATTAGCCAGAGGCCTTCTGTGTTAGCCTGTACTTCAGAGAAGTAGATACCAAACAGGAGAGGTCCCAGGACGGAACCCTGTGGTACTCCACTTGTCACTGCTTTGAGGTCAGATTTGGAGTCTGCAACTTTTACAGTGTGGGTTCTGTCAGTGAGCCAGTTGGCAACCCATCTTGTGACATAGGGATTTATACCTAGTTTAGTGAGTTTAGCTATAATTCCTGAATGGGGGATGGTGTCGAAAGCCTTGGTGAGGTCAAGATAGGCTGTCTGAACCACCTTACCCTCATCTACACCTTTGGTGACTGCCTCAAATAAGTCAATCAGGTTCAGGAGGCATGATCTGCCTTTCACAAACCCAAACTGGGTGGGAGCCAGAGTTTGGAGGTTACCAATGTCTTTGTTTATGAGTTCCATGATGATAAGTTCCATGGCCTTGCAGACCAGGCTCATCAGGCTAATAGGTCGATAGTTTCCAGGATCAGTGGTGGCTCCCCCTTTGTGGAGTGGGATAACTGTTGCTGTGCACCATTCAGTGGGCATAAAGCCTGATGCAAGGCTATTATTGAACATGGTGCTTAAGTGGGGAGCCAGTTCATTCTGAAGTTCGTGTAAAACGCAGCCTGGGATGTTGTCCGGTCCCATGGATGCTGTGTTTTTGGCTTTAGAGAGTGCAGCTTTTACCTGCATAGTTGTGATTACAGGGACTCTGCATTCTTCCTGTATAGATATGGGCCTTTTAGGGGGTGAAGGGGGGGGTAAAGTTAGCACTGAACCTATCTGCCAGGATGTTGGCAATATCAGTTGGTTCTGTAATTTTCGTGCCTTTGTGCTGTAACTCAGAGCAGATCTGGGTGTTGCCATCGAGATTCTTGACATAGCTATAGAATGCTTTGTGGTTGTCCTTAGAATTAATGGCGATTTTGTTTTCGTCGCTAGTTTTGGAGGATCTTATAAGGGAACTCAGCTTCTTACTGAGGCTGACCAGGGAGCTCCTCCACTCATGGGATTTTACTCTCTTTTGCAACAGTTTCTTCCTTCTGTTGTACAGTTTGTTTATGGCAGGGGACCACCAGATTGGCTTCCTTTTCCTGGAGGCTAGCATCTTGGGTTCTGTTTGGGATAGCACGATCCATGCACTCATGTAATTGCTTATAGATTGCATTTGTGTAGGATTCAGCAGCTGTAACTGTATTGTCCATCTACATGGGTATCATGAAGTTCACCACTTCTGTCTTAAGAAGCATGAAGTTGGCTTTGGAGAAAATTTTTACCGTGGTTTCCTTAATGGGGGGTGGGGGGGCAGGATGTGGATATCAAGGATGATTAGCTTATGGTCAGATCGGACCAACAAGGAGTTGGCTTCAGGTGTGGAACACAGGTCACTCACGTTGGTAATGACTAGGTCTAGGATATTGTTGCCCCTGGTGGGGGTGTGGATAAGTTGATCTAGGGCATTGGAGTTTATGAATTCCAGAAAGCATTAAGCTAAGGAGTTGGTACATGAGTAGTTTTCCCAGTTAATGGTGGAGTAGTTGAAGTCACCCATTATTAGGGTGTTTGGTTGAACCCTAATAATTTCCAGTACATCAAGAAAAGAGGAGTGGGAATCCTGGGGCATGGTGGGGGATCTGTTGCAAGCTACAATTTGGATTGCAGTTTCACCCAGAGTTAGTTGCACTTGGATAACCTTGGATGCATTATGCTGAGCAACTAGCCTGGAGGTGCGGATATCCTTAATGAATATGGACACACCTCCGCCTTTGGTGTTTTGGTCCAGTTTACATGGCCGAAAAGTGTGGTATGAGTTATAGCTTGGTAGTGCAGAGGTGCTCTCTAGAGTCTTGAACCAGGTCTCAGTCACTGTACAGATATCGATGTTCTCCATTTTAAGGAGTGCCTCGAGTGAGTGCATTTTGAGATTTAGACTTCTAGCATTGAGTAGCATTACCCTCAGTTTTTGCTTACCTGTTCCTGTTATGGTGGTGAATTTGTTATTTGAACCTTGCCTAAAAAAGGCACTATAGGGGCAGCAAGAGCCTTAGCTAGTATCCGGAATCCTAGGGGTGACAGGTGCAGGCCATCTGTGGCAAAGCATCGTGGTCTGTCGACCATGTCATCTCAAGCAGACAGATACTGGATCCCCTTAGAATGACACCAGAAGCTTAGCCAATTGTTGAAGTCAATCATTTTGTCCTTGTACTGCAGTATCATTCGGGGCGATGGCAGAATGCTACTCAGGACTAGGGTCATACCTGCCTGGGCTACAAGATCGGAGAGCTTTTCCATGTCTCTTCATGTAGTCCAGGGAGGTACGTCTCAGGTCATTCACACCAACATGGACAATGACAGAGTCATATTTGTACTTGTTGTGGAGTGACCTGAGTGCGTGGGTTATGTGGCAGATCCTGGCACCCAACAGGCAGCTGACAGTAACCTTCTCCTTGTTTAGCCTGGTGAGTGGGACATCAGTGTGCCTGACTATAGAGTCACCTATGACTAGTGTGTTGGGTACGTTGTTTTGCCTTATTAGCTGTGGTTGAGTGGCACACTGAGTCTGTGGGCTATGTGTCATTTGGGTTGTGTTGGGGGATGGAGGTTGCTTGTGTTTCTGCTTTGGAGATCTCTGTTGCTTAGACAGATTATTATTGAGAGCCTCCGCAAATGTTTTTGTGTTACTATTTGTGGATTTTGGTGGTGTAGATTTAGTGAGACTATGTGATGAGTGTGGTGTGGTGCAAATGTTTACCTTCTCCTCATGACTGTCAAGTTCAGTCTTGGTTGGAGAGAGCTTTACCTCCAGTTTGGCTAGATAAGTGCATCTCTCACAGGTTGTAGTGTTGGGTGATAGGAGGAGGGGATTGTCTGTGTACATGAGGCAATTTCTATATTGCCTCAAGATGCCCAGATTCATCAGATAGACAGGAGAGAACACTGGGAGCTGACCCTTTGACATGCCTGAATAAAAAAATATTTTCCTCTAGATAAGTGAGGAAAGTGAGTACAAGAGCTGTTTTTCTCTAAGCAAGTGAGAAAAGTAAGTACAAAAACTGTTTTCCTCTAGGTAATGAGGAAGATTGAGTGCTATAGTAATTAATAGCGTATTTAGTGCTTACAAGTTCTGAACAAGTGCTGAGCATGAATAAGCAAATTTAAGTGGTAAAACTAAGAATCTGTATCTGCACTAGACGAGTTACAGGACAGAAACAAGTGCAAATGCAAGCTTTCAAATCAGAAAGTTGAGAGAAATAGAAGAGATTGTCCAAACGGCCAATAACTACAATTTCTCTGCCAGAACCACTCCTTATGGGGTAGACAGGTTACCTAGTGCTTACCACTCCCACTGATAAGCTAGAAGGCTTCCCTCCAACACAGAAAGGCTTGGGGGGTTCAGAAGCTTACATACAGTCCTGGATACAGCAAATCTGTATCTGGAACACTAGTTACAGGAAAGGTAGGAAACAGGCTTACGTTTTTTTTTTTTTTTTTTTTTTTAAGAAAAGTAGCAAAAACAGTAGTAAAAACAATTCACATCCAAGCTAGCACACTTGAGTATGTAGCAATATTAGACCAAACACAGTTTAAAAAAATGCAATTAAATTAAAAAGGACTAAAAGCAAGTGCAGAAAGAGTTTATTAGGTAGAATGTGGTAAAGAGATGGGACTGGGAGAGTGTCCCAGATCAGATCTACAGTGGGGCGGGCAACTGCAAAAGCCACCAAATTTAAACTACAAACCAAAAATAGGGAGGGTGGGGAAAACAGTTTCAACAGAGATCTAAGCAACAACTAACAGTAGAAACTCTAAAACCAAAAAAATATACTCAGCTCTGCATATTTGCAGATCAGTCTCTCAGAACAGGGAGACAACAGTTTCAACAGAGATCTAAGCAACAATTAACAAACTCTATAACCAAAAAAAATATACTCAGCTCTACATATTTGCAGATAGTCTGGAAGGCAGTCTCTCAGAGCACAGGTTCCAGCAATTAAATGTAATTCATAAAGACAGCTATGCAATGAGGTAAGACTCTGTACATGGTCTTACTCCATTGTATAGCCATAATGCTCCATGCACGGAACACATATGATGTGCAGATATTAAATTATGGGACAACCTGTGATGCAAACAAGAATTAGTTTATTAAAAAGAAAAATATGGGAAATCATATTTTACATATTCTTCAATATAGACCAATATCTGTGAATGCAGTTCAAAACAGGTGATGTTAAAAAGCTTAAGCATTACAATTTGATGATGCAAAATGAGAATTTGTCTGTTCGTGAGGTCCTAAGATTCACACACTACACTAACTGTGTAGGAGCTAGTCCCAGCTACAAAATGTATGGGACTAAATAATTGCCTACAGTTGTTTTTTTTTTTTACATCTGACTCTGTCAATCTTCCTTCTCTGAGCAGTATCACTAGCACTTAAATAACAGAAAAGGAAACACTCTTTTGCATGGTAGAAGTAATCCTACCAACTATAAAGTTCCTTGTGGTGCAAGCAAACCTACAACTCAACCACACCTGTCTCTGTCCTCATACAGTGTCACCACTAATGGAAGCCCTGACAGCACCAGATCCCCCTAATTAACATATTATGGTAATGACCCTAGTTCTGCCATCATGCCTAATGAATGAAAAATTTTAATGAACTCTCAACTGTCCAGATTTTCACAGAATCTCCAGATTTTTGCTTCAAATTTTTGGTCTACTCATAAAATGTATGATTTTATGGCAAACCACTGGGATGATATGAAGAGTGAAGTCACTACATAATGACATACATTTGAGTTTCAAACTTCAAATCCTTCAGAAAAGTATGCTAATACAAACTCTGTTACTCTAGCAACCTTCTAAGTTTATAAAAGCAATATGTAAAATATGTCCTTATTTTTGGGCCTTTATACCCTCATTTTGTGAGGCTTTGTCCAGATTTACTGTACTGACAGGCTGAGAGGTATGTGAACTGCTGTATGGTATGACAATGGAGCACAACAAAGCAAATATGCTGATTTCTTGAAGAAAAAAGGCAGAAAATGATCATATCTTAATAAGTAGCTGTTCCCAACTGTTTTGTAGTTCACTGAACTCCTGCAAACTTAATAACTATGTGGGCATCAGTGCCAGTGGGTAGTGGTTGATGGAGGTCTTTTTTGTGAATCATTTTTTGTAGCCCATCACCTCAAGCTTGTTTGTAAAGGTAAATATTGGCTTAACAGCTGCGGTTTATATTTATTTCAGAATTATGACACCTAGGTATGAATATATGGCTCAAGTCAGAGAAAAACTTATTTGACAACCAGGAAAGATAGTAAAAACAGTTAGGACAATGAGACAATGTTGTCATGTTTTCTTTAAAAGTGTTTATGAGATTTTGATTTATGAAATTACAGAGCTGAGATTTCATTGGTTTGCCACTCATAAGCAAAATTATTTAAACAAAACTGCATGATGACATTTATTACTATATCATTTATAGCATTTGCCTTGTTAAATATAAGTAACTGTAAATTGCACACTAAGGTATTGGTTCACATGAGAAAATAACTGGTTATGCTGTGTTGTATAACAGCACTGATAATTATGTTAACTGAAACTGTTAAATTATTTTGTTATTAAGCTGAGGGACCAGGTGCAGCAATCATCTCATGTTGCTGGCTAAACAGAGTGTGTATTCTCTTACTGTGTCTTTCTTGTTTCCCAACTCCCAAAGAAATGTTGCTAAGATTGATTATCTGTGTGACGATTGGGGAGAGATGGGCGAAGGCTGCCAGCCTAGTAAAATAGAATTTGATATATAATTCTGGCATTTGTAAATAACTGTAAAATACAGGCATGTTTCTTGAGTGTAAAAAAATACTGTGACATGTGGAACTACAAAATATGTGACAGCATTGCACTCTACTGGCCCAGTGAAGCATGTTGTGACCCTTTCATATTATTATTTGTTTCCAGTGTGTCTGGATGAAGGTTTCATGCCCATTGTTTTAAGGCTAAAGTTTATGACCAGAATTTACACGTGGAAGGTGCTTTATTGCTCTAGTTTCTGCTAGAGTGTATATGTGAAATGCCTTGTATTGCTGTAAGTTTCTGAGCAGGTGTTAGATTGCTAAATAATGCAGTTTGTGGCCTGAGAACTCAGTCCAGGTGTTAAGATGATGCAATATGAATACTGGGAAAACCTAAGGGTCAAAAATTATGTAATTTGGGAGGGCCTTAGAGACATGTTTGTTAGTAATGTTTAAATACTATTTCTCACAAGAGACAGAGCATTTTGATCTTGGATATCCAACTTATCAGCACTCTGCCTTATGTTCACATGTAAGTTTTAGCACTGTGATTTCTTGTAGGAATAGTTAAAGCTAGTAAAGATTAATTAAGTATTTTTTCTTTGAAATCAGACCTGTCCTACTGTATTATTTTAAGTTTCTGTGTGATCTCTGAACTCTTAGATATCTCGGTGGTGTAGTAGTTTTGTCTTGTGTTTTAATTATTTATTATTAAATATTTTTAAAACCTTCTACCTGTGGCTGGTTTGTGTAGAGATAAGCTCTAGAGTACATTGCATATTTATAGAGGTTATTGCAATAGACCACTCTAAAGTAAGCCTTGACTGTTAGTCATACTATCATTGCATAATAATATTGCACAGTAATAATTGTGCACCTTTTAAAGGGCCTTTTAGTAGCTGTTATTATTAGCTGGGTTGTGGCAATAATCACTACCGTATGGTCTGGGTAAAGGGGCACAGCTGGAGTATCTGTGTCAGCCTTTCCCAGGAGTGTCTGTGAAGTTGTATAAATACTTATCTCAAAGTGTGTGTGTGTTGTGTCAGCTACATGGGCAGGGACATGAAGCACTAGTTGGACAGAGAGGGTACTGGAGGTTTTAGCTTGCCCAGCTAGGCTGAGACCTGGACCCTATAGCTGTGCCAGTGGGGAGTCTTATTGGGGACCTGGTGAGCAAAGGAGCAACTAGCCCCAGACTGACTGTGATCTCTGTGTGCACTTAAGGGAAATTGTACTTTACTGTGTATATTAGTTATCCTTTCCTCTCTTCTAGGAGATGACCTCCCTGGTGTTAGTGGTGAGGATTGAGGCTCCTTGATTGCTGGGCCAGGGCACGGTCATCACAATCTGGTCTAAACTATTCATGTGCATGACATTTACCTTTTTCTTTTCTGACTAAAATCATGGCTGAAGAAAGCCATCAAGAGTAAGTTCTCTTACGCTGTTGACAAATTATTTAGGAAATAGATACAATTCGCACACACACACACACACACACACATGGATGCACACACACGCGCACACACACACACACACACACACACACACACACACACACACACACACACACACACACACTCACTCACTCACAAAATCTGGCTAATAATGCCTAAGGATCTCTTGAGATAAGTCAGCCAATAGGAATTTTACTTTTTGTTAACTGGATAAGTGAGCTGACTTGAGGAATCCTTTTCAGTTGCAAAACGAGTCACATGCATATAACAAAACATACATGTAAAGTACATTATTCTAGTGAAACGTTGGCATGCAAAATGTTGCCATTTTGCTGTTCCAAAATAAAACCAAAGTTTAAAAAGTTAACATACTGGCTGAGATGATAAGTTTTTGATGCTGATATTTTGTTCTTAGATAAAATACTTTTCACCTGCTGTATTTCAGTGATGTATTACAGCTTGAACTTTAATGCTACATTTTTCTTCTTTTGATGGTGTGACCTTACTACCAACTACAATGGTAATGTAGTGTTTTTATATCCATACTTACTGGTAAATCATCAGGATATCTCTGTTTCAGCAAACTGATGTGTGAAACAAGGCCTGTGGCCTTATGTTCTACTAGCTTAAACAGGAATGCAAACCTGGTCATACACTTGCCTTTGTGTTACAAGTTTCCTATAGTATTTGGATGGTATTAAGCACAAGGCCTTAGGCAGTGCAGTAGTCTAAAATTTATATATGTTGCACTGAGTACTTCTTTAGAACATATCACTGTGAAAATATGGACTCATCATAGTTATAAAAAGTATGGTTGCCCCATTTCTGAAAAATAGCCATACCACCTTCACGAGATGGTGTGAAGAAACTCTTAAGTGGCAAACAACAGACATAGGCATGACATCCCTTCTCTGGGCCAGTAATCAAGGAACCTGAATCCTCACCACTGACACTGTAGAGGGACATTCACCTGTAACAAAAATGGATACACCCAGTATTCCAAGATGCATTAAGTACAATTTCCCTTAAGAGCACTCAGGGAACACACTCAGCCCAGGGTCTGGATTTCTCTCTCTGTCTCTCTCCAGGTCACCAGTAAGGCTCCCCACTGGCACAGCTGTTGAGTTAAGTCCTCAGCCAAGTGTTCAAGCCAAGTTTTCCAGCACCCTCTTTGTGAAACCAGTGCTTTGTGTCACTGCCACATGCAGCTGAGACACAGTCTTTGAGATTTGATTTACACACACACACACACACACACACACACACACACACACACACACACACACACACACACACACACCTGGGAAAGACTGGCACAGGTTTACTAGCCATGCCCTCTTCTGCCCAGACTATAAGGTAGTTGCTGCCACAAGACACTCCCAAGCCAGCTGCTCTAAGGCTTCTATGTCAGTTTTCCAAAACAGAGTGCTATGAGACTTCCGTCTCACCTAGTATTAAACATTATTTTAGTGACGGATTCCAGATTGACATCACATACATCTGGTCATGAACCACAAATAAAAACCAGTCCTGTTGCACAAATCCAAAACCACACTAGGACAGTATATTTAGTGCTTTCATCCACTTTTTATTTTGTGAACTTCTTCAGAAAAAAACATTGCCCTACCCAAGCTTCCTTTTTATACCTGATTACCAATTAGATACAGGAAATGACATCAAATTAATTCTAATGACAATATAAATAAAATTAAAAATAAAAATTAAAATGAATGAATACATATGTGTATCATACCATTGTAAAATACATTGTTGTGATAGAAAATGAAGTTTTGACATTGAGAAGAGGAGTGGCTTCACCCATTTTGTACTCCCCAGATATATTGGTGGGTCCGGTGAAAGACAACTCACCAAGGGAGATTGAAAATAAAACACAGAGGTACGTGAGTGCATTTCCACTTCCCATAGTCAATGAGATGTGGCACATTAAGAACATTATAGAGAATAACTGGAGAATTATATTAGGGAACAAAGAATTAGTGGTGACACTAGGACTAGCACCCAGGTTCACATACAAGAAAATAACTAACATTAAAAGTATGGTAGAATCTGGAAACAACACAGCCACCAGTATAACTAGGACAGGATGCAACAAGAAGGGTACTTTTGCTTGTAAAAACTGCAAACAATGCAGGTTTATCAATAACTCATCTTTTGTGACTCTTAGTCACTCAAATATAACTTTTTGGGCAAGAAACTAATATAATTGCAATAGTGAATATGTATTATACATTGCTACATGTATGTCCTGAGAAAGTTATTACATTGGAAAAACTGTAAGAAGTTTAAAACGCAGGATATATGAGCATAATTTGGCCATCAAAAAGAAAGATAAAACAAATTCTCTAGCTAGACATGCACTTGTTTGTTCTGATTTTAAAAAAATTTGTATTTTTTGTGTTGGAAAAAATGGACAAAGTTTTGTTTGATGGATATCTCAACAACACATTAGAGTGTAAAGAAGCATTTTGGCAGCTATATCTAGGTGCAGACAATGCACCTGGATTAAATGAAACTATCAACTTAAAATGTTTTTTAAAATATAGATGAATTTATATATGTATATGTTTTTTTATTGTAATAACATTTTTCATATACTTACAACAATGTATTTTACAATGGTATGATAAACATATGTATTCATTCATTTTAATTTTTATTTTTAATTTTATTTCTATTTTCATTAGAATTAATTTGATGTAATTTCCTATATCTAATTGGTAATCAGGTATAAAAAGGAAGCTTGGGTAGGGCAATGTTCTTTTCTGAAGAAGTTCACAAAATAAAAAGTGGATGAAAGCGCTAAATATACTGTCCTAGTGTGGTTTTGGATTTGTGCAACAGGACTGTTTTTTATCTGTGGTTCGTTTTCAGTTTAAAAAGTTTTGATACATCTGGTCATCTGACTTCTAGTTCCCATGCAACCCCCCTATTACTAGAAACTGCCAGGATTTAGCACCTATGTGTCAATAATACACACACACACACACACACACACACACACACACACACACACGCGCGCGCGCGCACACAGCCTTGCTCAGATCGCTGCAGCTCCTGGAAGTCGCAAAGCTACAAAACACTTCCAATCTTCCAACAGGAGTTAATAAACCATACTTCTTACAGGTGTTGCATCTCTGGCTTCAATTAAAACTGTGAAATAACATTTTTATGGCTTAGGCCCAGTAATTTAATTTCTTACTATTTTTAAAGTTTGAGATTAACCACTTCTCTTCCAGTATCATCTGTTAAAACATATACATTTAAACAGTTACAATAATGCATTTAATGTTTCTTTTCTGTCCAGTAGGGCACACTGTTGATGCATTTTTAACTCAAGCAACTTTACAAATACATTTTTCAACACAAGTATCTGCACAACTCAGTTTGATATACAAATGACATATAATTCTTTACAAAATTCCAGCTAGCTGTGCTGGCATATGTTACACATCCACTGCCCTACTTCTCCTGGCATAGCTGGCAATACCTACATCATCACAGTAGTATTGAAAGTGCCAGGTGTCACACTCCTACATTCATGGCATTTATACAGTCATATAGTTTTACTATTTTTCAATATTTTTTGCCCAAGACATTTATCCTGCTATATTCATAATAATGTAACAAGAGTACAAGTGCTGTGAATATTAACTTTTCTTCAGATGTAATGGCTGGACTTCTTTGCTGTGTTGTCAAAGCATATTTGATTTCAGTTCTTTCTGAAAATGTCAGTTGTTGTTTTCATGAACTGCAGTGAAGAACCATTTACTGTAAAAGTCTGGAGTTAAAATGTACAAAAAGGCAACTTTAGAAGCGTGTGTTTAACAATTATAGGCTAATTTTATTTACTTCTTTACTTCAGCTACTATTTGTGTCCAGTGGCAAGCACAGAAAAAGATTGAAGGTTAATAAAGAGTCAGTCAATAGTTTAAGTATAAATGTTGATAGTATACCGTATCTTCAGTAAGACAACGGATATGCAATGTCTATAATTAACAGCATATTAAATGGGTCTTCAGACAGCAAACTCATGACTATCACTTACAGGCAGCTTCAGATCATTACCAAGTATATCTAACCAGTTAGGCTGTGTAAAAGCATCTATTAGATGCTGTAAAATGTGATACTTCTCACAAGTATTTTGTTTTTACTGAAATTTGTATACTTGTATTTAGAATTTGTGTTTCAGACTTCTGTCATTGAGGAAAAGGTATCCTTATTAGATTTACAGCAGCCTACTTTATAGGTTCATAGGTAGGTACTAGGCTATTGGCACTAGGGCCTATATAAGCTTAGCCAAAAATGTACCCTGGCTTTCGCCACCCAAGAAAATTATTTTCCTGTGCCCCTGTCGAGCAGAACCACAGAAGTGATCCCTGGGGTGAATTTCCTATTTCCCATCCAATCATCAAGATTTTTCTTGAAGAGTGTTAATGAGGAGCTCTGTTTGACATAGATAGGTAGTCTGTTCCAGAGTATGGGTAGTCTCTGGGAAAGGAATCTATCCCTCCAGCATGTTCTGTTTATTGTGATGATAAGGTTTAGGTCCCTAGAGCGTGTAGCTCGGAGGGATTGGGATTTCTTTAAGTGGAGCATGTCCAACAGCCCTGGGTTTGACATAGCTTTGTATGTTAGGCAGAGATCGCCTCTGAGTAGGTGATATGCGATGGAGTAAAGCTGGAGTTTTTTGAGACGGTCTGCATAGGGCATCTATTTGAGGCCAGTAATCCTCTTTGTGAGGTATTTCTGTGGCCTTTCCAGTTGTTGTAGATGTCTTGTGAGGTACATACCAAAAGGGGCGTTGTACTCTATAATGGGTCTAATGAGTGATGAGTAGAGGGGAACAATGACCTCTTTACTCATCATTCATTAGACTTATCACTCATTATCAACAATGTTTTGCCAGCTATTTAGACACTTCATAATGATGACACTGAGTAGTTACATGTTCATGCACAAAAGCACATTTTAGTGTTTTGTGTATCTGGCCTATCAGATTGCGGAGCTTTAAGGTTTGAGGGCTGCACTGCAGTTGTAATGAATGGTGCAGTTAATCTGTTTAGTCTATGCCTCACTTGTTTTTATACAAGGGTCATATCTGTGAAAAAGGTTTAAATTGTCTGTTAGCTAGCTTGCATTTATGACTATGAAATTGTGTATATCATCCATGGATGACACCTGACTATAATCACCTTCTAAAACAGAATCCATCTTTGAGATCTGAAAGAACACACAGCCTCCCTCTGAGCATACTAAATACATAGAGAGCACAATGTAAACAAGCACCCAGGCATGCAAAACCCCTTATCTACACAAGTGGCTAACCTCAACATTAGAAAACCCCAGGTAATTATGGAAAGAAGTAAGGTGACTGGCAGCTCATTCTAAATGACATAATATTTCTCAGTGCTAACTCTTATTCACATTGTCACAAAATTCTCCATTATCCATCCAGGCTACATACCAAAGAAAATTTCCCAAAAAAGACACAGATACTCTAATTCACTCCCTACCCCAACCATGAATCTCCTGGCTCGGACAGTAAAATATCAAATTCCCATATTGTTCCTTAAACAATATGGAAATTTGATATTCTGCTGTATATGACATGTAGTTAACCTTTCACTCACATAATATATATAGTCTCAGATATTTTGAAAAAAGCAGTTATCACTCCCATACCCAGGTGCGCTAGGATACCTAATGGATCAGATTTCTGTCCTGTGTCTCTCCTACCTTATCAAGATAACTTACCTGAAAAAAAAAACTTGTATATATTCAACTTACTAGCTACCTTTACCCATATAACATACCACTATCACACCAGAATGGATAACATAAAACATAGAAGTACTCATATGGTCACCTTTATGGAAACAGTAATCACCAAAACAGGTGAATATTTAATACAGCACACAGTGATTGAAACTGTAGATTCATTTGAGGACCTGGGTATATGGCTAGATCCAGCTTTGAGATTTTCTAATCATATCAACCAATTGGTTAATGATAGTTATAGAAACTAGGTTGTATAAAAAGATTTATAAAGTCTAGGAAATCAGAAATGATGAATTCATTGTTTGTTAGTTACATTAGACCCAGATTTGAGTATGGAATAACTATACGGAAACCTTATAAGAAAAGAAGCATGAGTAAACTGGAAAGAGTACAGTGGAAATATAAGAAAGGCATCCATGGATGTGAAAATTTAAGTTATTATGAAAGACTAAAATATCTGACCTTTTATAGTGTCTCTTATAGATTCCTTTCTAGTTGCCTGCCTCTTATGTTAATCTGACCATATATCTCATTTCCTCTCTGCTTTCACTGGCTTGTGTGAGTAAGCACAAAATTATCATTTTTGAAATCCCTTCCCTTCAACTATTTAAATTTAATGGCCATCCTACTGTATTCTATAGTACCAGAATACAAAAGTGACCACCCCCTTTAATCTATCTTGTTTTAAAAATAGTGACTCTCTACTAAAGCTTAACTTTTTAGACATGTAAAACTTAAGTTACCTACTTTCACATCTAACTTCTCTAATGCACACTGCAGTGTGCATTTTTTTCATCTTATCTTTAAGCGTCCCTGTGACTAGCACTTTCTCTAATACCTGCAAGAAAGCACTAGGAAGCCTTAAACTGATACAAACACTCAACTCTCCTTGTTAATAAAGATAAATTAATCCTAGGCACTAAACAGCCTATAATTGCAAAGTACCTTGCTAAGGTAAGGCAAAACAGCTCCTGTACTTTACAAAAAGAGCATCAAACCAGGCATGTCCAAGGGTCAGTTTCCGGTGATTTCTCCTGTCCACCTGGTGAATCTGGGCATACTGGGACAATGCAGCAATTGTCTCATGTATGCAGACAACTCTCTCCTCCTACCACCCAACACTACAACCTGTGAGAGATGCACTTACATAGCCAAACTGGAAGCAAAGCTCTCTCCACCCATGTTTGTGCTAGACAGTCAAGAAGAGAAGGTTAACACCCACACTACAAGTCAATCAACACATAGCTCTTCTAAACCCACACCACCAACACCCACAAATAGCAACACTAAATCCACATATGCAGAGGCCATTAACTGTAACCTGCCCAAGTAACAAGGATTTCCAAATCTGAAACACAAACAAACACCAATCACAACCAAAGTGTCACACAGCTCACAACACCAGTGTGCCACCCAGTAACAGCCCCTAAGACAAGATAACGTACTTAACACTTTAATCATAGGTGGCTCTATAGTCAGGCACACTGATGTCCCACTCACCAGGCTGAACAAGGAGAAAATTATAGTCAGCTGCCTGTCGGGTGCCAGGATCCACCACATAACACATGCACTCAAGTCACTCCACAACAAGTACAAATATGACTCTGTCATTGTCCATGTTGGAGTGAATGACTTGAGATGGACCTCCCTGGACTACATGAAAAGAGACATGGAAGAACTCTCGGATCATGTGGCCCAGGCAGGTATGACCCTAGCCCTGAGTAGCATCCTGCCTTCGCCCAGAATGATATCACAATATAAGGACAAACTGATTGACTTCAACAATTGGCTAAGCTTCTGGTGTCATTCAAAGGGGATCCAGTATCTGTCTGCCTGGGATGACATGATCAACAGACCACGATGCTTTGCCAAAGATGGTCTGCACCTGTCGCCCCTGGGATTCAGGTTACTGGCTAAGGCTCTTGCCACTCCTATAGTGCCTTTTTTAGGCAAAGTTCAAAGGACAAAACCACCACTGTAACAGGTACAAGCATGCAAAATCTGAAGGTAATGCTACTTAATGCTAGAAGTCTAAACCTCAAAATACACTCTCTTGAGGCACTCCTAAAAATGGAGAACATTGACATCTGTGTAGTAAATGAGACCTGGTCCAAGGCTCCAGAGAGCACCCCTGCAATACCAAGCTATAACTCTTACCACACTTTTCATCCACCAAACCAGGATCGAAACACTAAAAGTGGAGGAGTGTCCATATTCACCAAGGATATTCACACCACCAGGCTAGTTGCCCAACACAATGCGTCTGAAATTCTCCAGGTGCAACTAACACTAGGTAAGACTGCAATCCAAATTGTAGCTTGCTACAGATCCCCCACCATGCCCCAAGATTCTCACTACACCTTTCTAAACATACTGGAAAGTATTAAGATACAACCAAACACCCTAATATTGGGTGATTTCAACTACCCTGCCATTAACTGGGAAAACTACTCGTGTACCAACACCTTTGCCCAACAGTTCTTGGAATTCATAAATTCCAACCCCCTGGATCAACTAATCCGTAGTCTCACCAGGGGCTCCAATATCCTAGACCTGGTCATTACCAACATGGGAAATTGATGCTCCACACCTATGGTCACCCCCTCATTGGTCAGGTCAGACCATAAGCTAATCACTCTTAACATTCACATCTCACCCTCACCCCCCCCCCCCCCAGTAAGGAAACCTCCATAAAAAGCTTCTCCAAAGCCAATTTCATGCTACTCAAGTCAGAAGTGACAAACTTCATGACACCCATGCAGATGGGAACTGAAAGTTTGACTGCTGAGTCCTACTCTAAGGCACTGTACAAGCACATCCACTCATGCATGAATCATGCCATCCCAAATAAAACCAAGATGCTCTCCTGTAAAAATAGGAAGCCAATCTGGTGATCCCCTGCCATAAATAAACTTTACAACAAAAGGAAGAAACTGTTGTAGAAAAGAGGAAAATCCCAGGATGCAAAAAACTCCCTTACCAGCCTCAGTAAGATGCTGAGATCCCTCATAAAATCCTCCAAAGCTAGTTATGAAAATAAAATTGCCAAAGATTCTAAAGACAACCACAAGGCATTCTATAACTATGTCAAGAATCTAAATGGTAATGCTCAGATCTGCTCTGAGCTACAACAGAATGGCATTAAATATACTGATCCCAAGGATATTGCCAATATCCTGGCAGATCGATTCAGTGTCAACTTCACCTCCCTCTCAACCCCTAAATGGCCCATCTCAGTACCAGGAGATTGCCAAATTCTGGTAATAACGGCCACACAGGAAAAAAACACACTCTCCAAAGCTACGAATACAACATCCATGGGACCAGATGACATCCCGGGCTGTGTACTACATAAACTACAAAATGAACTGGCACCTCACCTAAGTGTCATGTTTAATCATACCCTCACCTCAGGCTTCGTGCCCACTGAGTGCCACACAGCTACATTTATCCTACTCCACAAGAGGGGGCCCACCTTGGATCCCGAGAATTACTGCCCCATCAGTCTGACGAGCCTTATCTGCAAGGCCATGGAATGTATTATCATGGAACTTATAAACAAAGACATTGGCAACCTTCAAACACTGGACCCCACACAGTTTGGATTCGTGAAGGGCCGATCTTGTCTCCTGAAACTGATTGACTTCTTTGAATCAGTCTCCAGAGCCGTGGACGAGGGTAAGGTGGTCCGCACAGCCTATCTGGATCTTGCCAAGGCCTTTGACACCATCCCCCACTCTGGAATCATAGATAGACTTACTAAGCTGGGAATTAATCCCTACGTCACTCGATGGGTTGCCAACTGACTTACTGACAGAACCCACACTGTAAAAGTAGCTGACTCCAAATCCAGCTGCAGACAAGTGACAAGTGGAGTACCTCAGAGTTCAGTCCTGGGACTGCCCTTGTTTGGCATCTACTTCTCTGAAGTACAGGCCAACACTAAGGGACTCTGGCAAACAAAGTTTGCAGATTACTGCAAACTGGGAGCCATTACTGAATACCCAAATGATGTGGATACTCTAAACAAAGTCCTTACAGAAACGGATGCTTGGTGCCAGAGCCATGGGCTCAAGCTCAATGCCAAGAAATGTATAGTTATGCCCTTTGGGAAAAAACATGTACCCGTGAATTACCACATAGGTGGCAGTATACTAAACACTGAAAGTGTGATATGAGACTTAGGGACACAGGTGGATAGTGGTCTCAACTTCGATAACCACATCACCACAACAGTCAGGAAATCCTTCTATGTGGCACACCTCATCACTAAGGGCTTTTCATCCAGAAAAAAGGAGGTCATTGTCCCACTGTACTCATCCCTCATTAGACCCATTATAGAATACAATGCCCCATTTGGTATGTACCTCTCAAGACATCTGCAACAACTGGAAAGGCCGCAGAAATACCTCACTAAAAGAATCACAGGCCTAAAGCAGATGCCCTATGCTGACCGCCTTAAAAACCTCCAGCTATACTCTGTCGCATATCTTCTACTCAGAGGCAATCTCTGCTTAACATACAAGGCCATGTCAAACCCAGAGCTGTTGAACATGCTACACTTAAAGAAATCCCAATCCCTCAGAGACACATGGTCCACGGATCTAAACCTTGTCATCACAATAAACAAAACATGCTGGAGGGATAGGTTCCTGACCCAGGGACTCCCCAGACACTGGAACAGACTGCCCATACATGTCAACCAGAGTGTCTCTTTGGCCCTCTTCAAAAGGAACCTTGACGATTGGATGGGAGAAAGGAAATTCACCCCGGGGATCATGACAGTTGCCCTGCTAGACAGGGGTCCAGGGAAGTAAATAGTGTGGGAAAAAATAGCAAGGGAATTGTTATGGCTAGGCTTGTATATGCCCTAGGGCCGATAGCCTAGTACCAACCTATGAACATAAGGGAATGTTTGGGGTTATCAAAAAGTACTACAGAATCATCAGACAACCTATGTAGAAGATTCTATAGGTTCATAGGTTGGTACTAGGTTATCGGCCCTAGGGCCTATACAAGTCTAGCCATAACAATTCCCTGGATATTTCTTCCCACAATATTTACTTCTCTGGACCCCTGTCTAGCAGGGTGACTGACATGATCCCCGGGTTGAATTTCCTATCTCCCATCCAATCATCAAGGTTCCTTTTGAAGAGGGCCAATGAGGCGCTCTGCTTGACATGTATGGGCAGTCTATTCCAGAGTATGGGGAGTCTCTGGGTCAGGAACCTATCCTTCCAGCATGTTTTGTTCATTGTGATGACAAGGTTTAGATCCCTGGAGTGTGTGGCTCTGAGGGATTGAGATTTCTTTAAGTGGAACATGTCCAACAGCTCAGGGTTTGACATTGCCTTGTATGTTAAGCAGAGATCACCTCTGAGTAGACAATGTGCCACAGAGTATAGCTGGAGTTTTTTTAGACGGTCAGCATATGGCATCTGCTTTAGGCCTGTGATTCTTTTAGTGAGGTATTTCTGTGGCCTTTCCAGCTGTTGCAGATGTCTTGTGAGGTACATACCAAACGAGGCATTATACTCTATAATGGGTCTAATGAGGAATGAGAACAGTGGGACAATGGCCTCCTTTTTTCTGGATGAAAAGCCCATAGTGATGAGGTGTGCCACATAGAAGGATTTCCTGACTGTTGTGGCGATGTGGTTATCAAAAGTGAGACCACTGTCCACCTGTGTCCCTAAGTCTTTCATCACACTTTCAATGTTTAGTGTCCTGCCACCTATGTGGTAATTTATGGGTACATGTTTTTTTCCAAAGGGGATAACTATACATTTCTTGGCATTAAGCTTGAGCCCATGGCTCTGGCACCAGGCATCTGTTTCTGTAAGGCCCTTTTGTAGAATATCCACATCATTTGGGGATTCAGTAATGGCTCCCATATTGCATTCATCTGCAAACTTTGTTAGCCAGAGTCCCTTAGTGTTGGCCTGTACTTCAGAGAAGTAGATGCCAAACAAGAATGGTCCCAGGACTGAACCCTGAGGTACTCCACATGTCACTTGTCTGGAGCTGGATTTGGAGTCGGCTACTTTTACAGTCTGGGTTCTGTCAGTAAGCCAGTTGGCAACCCATCGAGTGACGTAGGGATTTATGCCCAACCTAGTAAGTTTATCTATGATTCCAGAGTGGGGGATGGTGTTGAAGGCCTTGGCGAGATCCAGATAGGCTGTGTGGACCACCTTACCCTCGTCCACAGCTCTGGAGACTGATTCAAAGAAGTCAATCAGATTCAGGAGACAAGATCGGCCCTTCACAAACCCAAACTGGGTGGGGTCCAGTGTTTGAAGGTTGCCAATGTCTTTGTTTATAAATTCCGTGATAATGCGTTCCATGCCCTTGCAGATCAGGCTTGTCAGACTGATTGGACGGTAGTTCCCAGGATGCAAGGCAGATCCTCCCTTGTGGAGCGGGATAACTGTAGCTGTGTACCACTCAGTGGGCACGAAGCCTGAGGTGAGGCTATGATTAAACATGACACTTAGGTGAGGTGCCAGTTCATTCTGTAGTTCATGTAGTACACAGCCTTGGGTGTCATCTGGTCCCATGGATGCTCAGAATATCCTTGATACTTTTGTCATACTGTTGGTAACATAAGATACAATATAAACTGAGAGAAATACCACATACAAAACAGTGGCTGAGCAAAAAGGATGAAAAGTGCTGTTACAAATGGACTCTGACTTATGTTGACCTCAACAGAAAAATACAGGAGGCAACCAAAAAGTCAGTAGGTCATTCTAACAATTCGTTAACAAGCTTTGGAGAGTGCGGTTTCTACCTGTATGGCCGTGATTATCTGAATTTGGCAATCTTTTGGTATTGAGATGGGCCCTTTAGGGAGTGAGAGGGGGGTGAAGTTGGCACTAAATCGATCTGCCACAATATTGGCAATATCCTTGGGATCATTATATTTAATGCCATTCTGTTGTAGCTCAGAGCAGATCTGAGCATTGCCATTTAGATTCTTGACATAACTATAGAATGTCTTGTGGTTATCTTTGGAATATTTGGCAATTTTATTTTCATAACTAGCTTTTGAGGATTTTATGAGGGATCTCAGCTTCTTACTGAGGCTGGTGAGGGACTTTTTTGCATCCTGGGATTTTCCTCTTTTCTGCAACAGTTTCTTCCTTCTGTTGTATAGTTTGTTTATAGCAGGGTACCACCAGATTGGTTTCCTTTTTTTGGAGAAGAGCATCTTGGTTCATTTGGGATGGCACGATTCATGCACGAGTGGATGTGCTCGTACAGTGCCTTAGTGTAGGATTCTGCAGTCGAACTTCCAGATCCCGTCTGCATGGGTATTGTGAAGTTTGTCACTTCTGACTTCAGTAGCATGAAGTTGGCTTTGGAGAAGTTTTTTAAGGAGGTTTCCTTACTGGGGGTGGGGTGGGGGTGGGATGTGGATGTCAAAGGTGATTTGCTTATCGTCAGACCTGACCAATGAGTGGGTGACCACTGGTGTGGAGCATCTATCTCCCATGTTGGTAATGACCAGGTCTAGGATATTGGAGCCCCTGGTGGGGCAATGGATTAGTTGATCCAGGGCATTGGAATTTATAAATTCCATGAACCGTTGGGAAAAGAAGTTGGTACCCGAGTAGTTTTCCCAGTTAATGGCAGGGTAGTTGAAATCACCCAGTATTAGGGTGTTTGGTTGTATCTTAATATTTTCGAGTATGTTTAGAAAGGTGTAGTGAGAATCTTGGGGCATGGTGGGGGATCTGTAGCAAGCTACAATTTGGATTGCAGTCTTACCTAGTGTTAGTTGCACCTGGAGAATTTCAGATGCATTGTGTTGGGCAACTAGACTGGTGGTGTGAATATCCTTGATGAATATGGACACCACTCCACCTTTAGTGTTTCGGTCTT
This sequence comes from Protopterus annectens, assembly GCF_019279795.1. Taxonomy (NCBI): domain Eukaryota; kingdom Metazoa; phylum Chordata; order Ceratodontiformes; family Protopteridae; genus Protopterus; species Protopterus annectens. Next base: position 591,472,275 of record NC_056741.1, read on the forward strand.
GGTTTTGTGGCCGAAAAGTGTGGTAAGAGTTGTAGCCTGGTATTGCAGGGGTGCTCTCTGGAACCTTGAACCAGGTCTCAGTTACTGCACAGATATCGATGTTCTCCATTTTTAGGAGTGCCTCGAGAGAGTGCATTTTGAGGTTTAGACTTCCAGCATTGAGTAGCATTACCTTCATATTTTGCATGCTTGTATCTGTTACGGTGGTGGTTTTATCCTTTGAACTTTGCCTAAAAAAGACATTATAGGGGTGGCAAGAGCTTTAGCCAGTAACCTGAATCCCAGGGGTGACAAGTGCAGACCATCTCTGGCAAAGCATCGTGGTTTGTCGATCATGTCTTCCCAGGCAGACAAATACTGGATCCCCTTTGAATGACACCAGAAGCTTAGCCAATTGTTGAAGTCAATCATTTTGTCCTTATACTGTGGTATCATTCTGGGCGAAGGCAGGATGCTACTCAGGGCTAGGGTCATACCTGCCTGGGTCACATGATCCAAGAGCTCTTCCATGTCTCTTTTCATGTAGTCCAGGGAGGTACGTCTCAAGTCATTCACTCCAGCATGGACAATGACAAAGTCGTATTTGTACTTGTTGTGGAGGGACTTGAGTGCATGCGTTATGTGGCGGATCCTGGCACCCAACAGACAGCTGACTGTAATTTTCTCCTTATTCAGCCTGGTGAGTGGGACATCAGTGTGCCTGACTATAGAGTCACCTATGACTAAAGTGTTGGGTACATTGTCTTGCCTTAGGGGCTGTTGTTGGGTGGCAGACTGGTGCTGTGAGCTATGTGTCACTTTGGTTGTGACTGGTGTTTGTTTGCTTTTCGGCTTCGGAGGTCCTTGTTGCTTGGGCAGGTTAATGTTAAGGGCCTCTGCATATGTGGGTTTAGTGTTGCTATGTGTGGGTGTTGATGGTGTGGGTTTTGAAGGGCTATTAGTTGCTTGAGATGTAATGCAGGTGTTAACCTTCTCCTCTTGACTGTCTAGCACAATCTTGGCCGGAGAGAGCTTTGCTTCCAGTTTGGCTATGTAAGTGCATCTCTCTCAGGTTGTAGTGTTGGGTGGTAGAAGGAGAGGATTGTCTATGTACATGAGGCAGTTGCCGCACTGCCCCAGTATGCCCAGATTCACCAGGTGGACAGGAGAAATCACCGGAATTTATGAATGAGAATGAGAAGTGTACTAATTGGTTCTCTGACAGAGTAGCCAATGCATGGAACAGGCCATCAAATTACACTAAAGCAAGTGCTAGTTTAGACATTTTTAAGAACAGCCTAGACACTTATTATGGGAACAAGTGTTTTTGTATATTGACAGGCTAGAAGGGCATTAATGCCCATGCATATGTAAAACAAACAACGGCATCTTACAGGTGCCTTGTCTGTTGATTTTACGAACACATGTGACTCAGACAATATTAGATTTCTTCTTAACTCCATTGCATACCCTAGTTTTTGAACCTCTACCTTATATTGGTGTTCTAATTGCTTCACAGACTAAATATTCTTAGTAAAATGCAGCAATACCTAAGCACATCCACATTACAGGCTTTCTACAAGCTTCAGTCTTAGGCCCCAACATTTCCAGTGTATTTATTAACTCTCTATCCAGTAACCTTAAATGTTCCACTTTTATTCTGTATGTAGATAGTTTGTTTATTTATTTATCTATTTATTTATTTGTTTATTTATTTATTTTCATAAATATGCTCCCAACTATAAAGCAACAGTACATAAATTCATCCTTATTCTCCATAACCTGCATCCCTCATTGTTTAATAAGCAGATCATGATAAATGCTAAACAAAAAAGTCATTTTTTTAATAGTTGCCACAAAACTAAACAACCCACCACCTGTTTACTCACACACACACACACACACACACACACACACACACACACACACACATATGGATGACTTTTACCTTGCCCCTGGGTTCAAAGACTTTTCTGAGAAGTTCAATTTCCCCATATATATATGTGTGTGTGTGTGTGTGTGTGTGTGTGTGTGTGTGTGTGTGTGTGTGTGTGTGTGTGTGTGTGTGTGTATATATATATATATATATATATATATATATATATATATATATATATATATACATATGGGTCTACTTCAGAAGAATGAAATTACACTTAATGGAAACTTACTTTACTGAGATGACATCACCAAAGTTTGAATAAACTGAAGCTTCACATTACCACATTTTACAGGGAATTTAGGCACTTGGTCAACATTGGGAAAAGTGCCCTTTTCTCCACTGTAGCATGTTCCCGGAGTTGGTATATTTAGTTGGGGGGTGTTGAGGTGCACAGCCCCCAACCTGGGTGGGTTTGACATACTGCTGTGTGGTTTTACTTTAGATGTTGGCCAAGTGCCTCCATTCCTCGTAAAAAATATGTGGTAATATGAAGTTTCAGTTTATTCAACTTCAGTGATGTTGTCTTGGTAAGTTTCAGTTAAGTGTAATTTCAGTCTACTGAAGTACATCCATACATATGGGTCTATTTCATAACGTTGAGATCCCAGAAGATCGAAGACAACATTGTCGCGACAAAATCAGCGAAAACCTACTTCAGCGAAAGACTGGATCAATGAATATCTTCCCAGGGTAAGTAACCACTAACACCAAATGTCACAAAAAGGAAACCACATCATTCCCAACCCACCCAGGTGGGGAGGCTATGTACCCACACCTCTTAATGTGGGCAGCCCCCCACACCACCCATAACTAAATATACCAACTCCGAGATTGTACTACAGTTGAAAAAGGGCAAAGTTCACCCTGTTGGCCAATAGGTTACTTACCCTGGGAAATACATTCACCGATCAGAGCCTTTGCTGAAATGAGTTTTTGCTGATTTCGCCTCAACTATGTCATCTTCGATCTTCTGGGATTTTGATATTTTCAGGTAGACCCATAGATAGATATATTTATATATATATATATATATATATATATATATATATATGTAAATACAGTTTTATATATATATATATATATATGTGTGTGTGTGTGTGTGTGTGTGTGTATATATATATATATATATATATATATATATATATATATATATATAAAACAGGGGGTTTGGTTGACATCTATGTAATTCACCAGATAATTGACAAGTGTGCGAGATGGACAATCCCTAGGTAGGGGAGTATTTCCTTTCCCCATGTGTTGTACGATTTCAGAGTTACTTTACGTAATTAGCAGGTGGTGTGGGGATGCAAAAAGCAATGTTTTAAAGTTGCATATGCCAATGTTCTTCCTCGGTACATGCATAGTAGGTTGGTGGAGTTTCAGTTTTCGACATACAGTGGTTTACCTTCATGATGTTGACATACATGTCAGTACATGTCATACACAAATGTTTATATTCTATACATGTATGACAACCATACAGGTGGACTGGTCAAGTGGCCCTTTTCAGACATGATCCTGACCAAAGTCATGAGAACAAATAAGTAACAAAAATAAAGTGTAAGTAACTAAAACATGAATGGTGGAACTGAATACATATAGAAACCTTGTAATCAAAAATAATCAAACAGTGCAAGAATATAAAAATAAATTAGTGAAAAATGTATAAATAGAGTTCATAAATAGCTCAAATCAAAAATATTTACAGCATTGACAAACTGTACATAGTAGGAAAATCCAACAAGGAAGTAATGTAGCTGTGGCATAATGGATAGTTTAATTGATTAAAAAAGTATGGCAAATGCAAGGTGGTTTATTGAAGCAGCAGCATTGAATTTCAGCAAAGTATTGTGCTTTCAGTGTCTGTTTGAAAGAGGAGATAGTGGGGGAGTTAATAATCTTCAGAAGAATGTTTCACAAGGCAGAAGCAAGTTTACAAAAAGCTTGTTCAATGCAGTTGAGAAAGAAGGGAAGTCTTTGTTAGGAAGCAGTGCTGTGGCCGTATATCAAACCTGAGCTATTATAGTACCTGTGACCTGTCCTAACTTAATATGGGTCAGTCCCCTTCAAATAATAATACAGAGCAACATTATCGATAGACTAAAACAGGAGCTTATATTCAACAGAAGTGTGTGTGTAAGTTCAGAATAAAGCGGGTATTCAGAAAAGCTTAGCACTTAGACAAAGCAGTAATTATTATGAGGCTGTGTTTTTTTATTTCCCCTAATGCCAGGGAATGTAGCTAAAGCTGCATTTTAAATACTTGCTTACATGTAAAAAACATGTATTTGCAATACATAACTAGTCACATTCCAAGGAAGTAGGTAAAAAAAATACCAGTCTGCGGTTGTTAACAAATTATACTCCAAAGTTTGCTTTACATTTCTGGATTCCTTTACTGAAAAAGAAACTGCTGGACCAAGCAGTTTTTAGCTACTCACTATATAAATACACCCACACACACACACACACACACACACACACACACACACACACACACACACACACACACACACACACACACACACACACACACACATACACACACACACACACACACACACACACATATTTTATATATATATATATATATATATATATATATATATATATATATATATATATATATATATATATATATATATATATATATATATATATATATATATATATATATATATATATAGGGCAGCCACGGTGGTGCTTGGCTGGGGTGCCTTCTGTGCGGAGTATGCATGTCCTCCCTGTGGTCATGTAGGTTTCCTCCGGGTGCTCTGGTTTCCTCCCACATCCCAAAGACATGCTGTAGGTGGATTGGACACTCTAAATTGGCCCTAGGTGTGAGTGCGTGCATGTGTGTGCCTTCTGTGGAAGGTTGGATGCTGGGCTGGCAACTCAACACCGTAAAACTCCACTGCCAATCATGAGTGGACAGGTGATCTGCTATATATATATATATATATATATATATATATATATATATATATATATATATATATATATATATATCCACTTTTAAATACCGAAATCTCGAGTTTTAAAATAACGAACCCAAAACATCAAGATTTTGGTATCTCAACATTTAAAAGTGGAAAAAAAAAAAGACAGCTAAAATAAAGTGTTTGCAGGGGGGCAAGCCCCGCTGCACCCCCCACCCCCCTACTGAAATATACCAACTTCAAGATTGTGCTACAGTGATGAGAACGGTAATGCTCCTGTTGCACTTACTGTTCTCTTCACTGTAATGCAGGGTTGCCAAGTGTCCAGAATTTTTCCGGACTGTCCAGAATTAAGGGGCACTGTCCAGAAAACGGAAAGGAGAGCATATTGTCCAGAAAAAAATGCCAGGAGATTAATTTTCTTTTAAATAAAAAGAAAACATTATAAAAATAAATTATAAAAGAACACCCTTTGCGTCCGGTTGCAACAGACACAGAAGACGAAAACTGTCTTCTGCTTCTGTGCGACTGATTGTTTACATCTTTGTCCTCCGCGCGCATGGAATTTGAATTCTTGAAGAAATTTTGAACTGTGCAGCAGACCACGATCGGACATGTTTCAAATATGGTTTGGGTATTTATGAAATGTTGCAGTTTTATCTACTCATTCGACAGTCTGTTTGCATATATAGAGGAAGTACAATGTGGAATTCCTAGCTATACAGTAATATTTCAAAGTACTCTTATTGAATATTAAGTAGCTATGTTGGCGGCTAAAATTGCAAGTAATAAAGATACTAGGTCTGAAGGACTCCATGAATATTAAAGGTATTTGAAACAGAATGCTACTAAATTATGATACTGTTTTTAGTTATGATGCTATTTTACTCATATTTTCACTATGTGATTAAGTAGAATATTTTTGTTGCAATTAATTATAAATTTCAGTACTATTGGTGGGGACTTTATCATTTAACGTGATCACAGAAGTATTTTAAATGTTTCTTTTTGTGGGTGAATTAATTTCTTATGACAGATGTAGTCATAGACTTCTGCCAAACAGTAGTAACTGGTACTATACAAATGTAATTTATCCAAAAGTACAAGTGTGATAACCCTGAGGATGCTGTTGTACTAATCAAATATAGTTGTATCAAATACTGACAATTTAAGCACACCCCTCTCTCTATAAAGACGATGGTTGCAAAACCAGTATTCAGTGGGATCATGTCAGAAGACCAATGATCAATGTGCACATTCATGTACCTGATTTTATGACTGCCTTGTAAACCTTAAGAGTACAGCATGCGCATGATACTATATATATATATATATATATATAGAGAGAGAGAGAGAGAGAGAGGTCCCCCACATTTTGGTTGAATGCAATTTCTTCAATAAACACAGGGGGGGCTGTTTAATGTCAATGGGTCAATGGTACAGTCAGCCACACAGTGGAGATGTTGATATTGAGTAATGTTGAGATAGGTAAGTGAAGCTGGAGGGGTGAGAGATTTTCTGCATGTATATGCGAGGTAGGGTTAGGATCAGGGATGGGTAAAGGATAGGTGTTATATTGAGTTTGTGTATTTTAGGGTTAACATTAGGGTTAGATTGGGGGATAAGCTATAGTATTGTTTGTGTGTCCAAGTGTGCCTTGTGCAGTGGCAGTGTTATGGGATGGATTTAATGAAGGTAAGGTGTAGGGTTAAGGTTGAGGAAAGGGGCAGCATTATAGAGTTAGCACCCATTACTAAAGTGGTACAGGGGGGCAAAGCTGACTAGATAACTCACTTGTGATCCCCATGCTATCATATGACATTGTAAATATTTTTTTCCATAAATGTACATAATTTAGTTATTGTATCTTGTTGCTTATATAGCTGTATACTTTAGATATAAGGTTTATTTCTGTGCATGTAAACCAGTTGTAAATGCACTATATGTAATACAGCTGTCAACATTCTTTTGTATCTGCTTATTTAGCCTGGGGCATGGCTGAAAAGGATTCTCAGACCAGTTTACTGACCTGTGTAACTTGTTAACTCAGCAGACTATTTTACATGCAGACATAATATACTGTGTTTTAACATGTCTGTATTTGTGTGCTTTTATATGTGGCCACCCGGGTTGCTCCTCTTCGTGTCACTTTCTTGATATTCATATTGAGTAGGACTGATGTTCCAGATCAGACACAATGGGGTGAAAAATATGGTCTCACTATACTAAGAAGCCATTGTTGCAGCTCTGGAATTTCTGTGGTTTAACAGAATTTATATGTTGGTAGAAATACCAGCAAGTCATCATTAAATATCAGACTTATTAGTTCACTTTAAGTGCTCTGATTCTGCTTCTCTCTCTCTCTCTCTCTCTCTCTCTCTATATATATATATATATATATATATATATATATATATATATATATATATATATATATAGGGTTCCTATTACATGATCGAAGTTTTGAAACTTCGAACATGACAATATCGAACTTGTCTGTCCGAAGTTTCAAAACTTCAAACACGGGAAAAAAATAAAAGAAGCAACAGTAAACTAACTGTTGCAAGCAGGGGGGCAAGCACCCCTGCACCCCCCACACCTCCTGCTCTTTAAATATACCAACTCCAAGATCGCACTGCAGTGTAGTAAAGGGAAATATTCCCTTTCTGCACTATAGTGCAGTCTCGGAGTTGGTATATTTAAAGAGCGGGGGGTGTGGGGGTGAATGGGGGCTTGCCCCCCTGCTTGCAACAGTTAGTTTACTGTTGCATCTTTTTTTTTTTTTTCTGTGTTTGGACTTCAGCAAGTTCGACTATATGGTTTTGACCATATAGGGTTTGAACTTGTTGAAGTTCGATCACGTAATTGGAACCCATATATAGATATATATATATATATATATATATATATATATTATATATATATATTTTTTTGTACTGATATATATATATATATATATATATATATATATATATATATATATATATATATATATACACATACATACATACACATACTTTTAACTTGGGTTTAGCTCTTGAAGGCAGAGGTTCACCTCTTACCCCCTTCATACCTGTGCTAACATCCATTATACAGGTGGCTATTTTTTTAAGGGCAGGTTAAGCTGAAAGTGCAGAATTGCTCAGTACGTGGCACAGTGGCATTGCTGTGTAAATATGAAGCAGTGCCCAGGCACAGTGTTACTCTATTAAGTTTTTTCAATGATGCTGTCATTGCCTAGACTCCATTAAGCTAGAGTTCAGCATATTTCTTTACCTGGTCAAATTTCTGTGACTTCTGTTCATTCCTTTGTGAACTGCTAACTAATTGCCTAGCAGACAGCTTTATCATTAAACAAATTTTAACATTTAGAGAGCTGTATAAATGGCTAATACATACATTTGCCTTCAGTCTGTTATTTGTTTTTCAAGGTGAAGGGAATATTGTGTTAAGATCTCAATTGGCACTTTATTTACATTATATATCTCCCTTTCTGGATGATTATTAAGAAATCTAGAAATATATACTTTCCTAAATTAGGAGGGAAGCAAAACACACCAAAACAAGCTATCTTTCACCACTGCTACTGAACCAGAAACGGTGTCATATTGTAAATACTCAGCACTGAAAAATGTTCCTCACTAGCAGTGGCTTTTTTGAATCACTTTGTGACAACAACTGGCAAAGACGCTTGGTATTTGGGGCATTTTATGGAAGTTAACGCAAATGGAATAAAACGAAGGATTGCATTACATTGTATGTATTGTGCTAAATGTTGCTAGGTTGTTGTACTTAATTCTATTGTTTGCTTTGTTTTGCTTGAAATAAACTAAATCATGCAAGTACTGTGCTTCTCGAACTTGAATTTCAAAGTATAGCTAAAAAAGATTTTCTCCAGGATGGTGGATTATTTTTTATAGATAAAATATCAAAGAACCCAAAAGCAGAGTAACACTGTAAGAAGGGCACAACATCCAAACACGCAAATCCAAGTATAAAACTCCTTTATTTTACAATGGTAAGCGCTTTCATGGTTGAACAAAACCGCTTCATCAGACAAGGAATGACGACACTAAACACCTTATATGCATGCACAATAAAATCAATTAGAATTCCCTCCAAAACTCTTAAAGGGACATGAACAAAAATCAGCCCTTGCCTACCTTCTTCATTTTCAATACAGGCTTGACAGATACAAATTCATTCAAGCTATATTGTTTATGTGCTGCAAGTCTAAAAATCCACTGTAGTTCAATACTTTCAGTATTAGACACAATGGGGCCTAATCTATTAAATTTATGCATGACATAAAGGACTTGAAAAAGGAACCTATGGTCAGAGCCATATTCTAATGTGTGTTTGGCCAATGAACTATAAGTAAAAGATTTCCTAGTGCAATAGCCACGGTTCCTTATTCTTATACTCAAAGACCAATTACTTTTCCCCACATAAAAATGGAAACATGTAACACAATGAGCCACATAAATTAATCAGTAGTGTTGCAATCTGTCCAACATCTCAGTTCCCATAATTTACCAGTGGCTGGATGTTTAAAAAATCTAGATTCATCAATGAACTCACAGAAATTACAGGAACCACACTTGTGTGTTCCTGTAACCACTAAAGGTGCTTTGTAAAACTTAGGATAGCACAAATGTTGCTTCAAACTTTTTTTATTTTTAAAGACAAACTTAGGTTCATGTCCCACTATATCACTAGTTTTGGAATCAACCAACAAAATTTGCCAGTTGTCAAAAATCACCTTTTTTATATTGTTAATGTCGCTCGAAAAAGATAACACAATAGGTACTATATCCCCATCCATGTAGTTAGTATTAAAATGACCTGATACAAGTTGTGCAGGCGACCTATCTGAAAAAAATGGCTTAGCTCGCTCACTACGCTCAGCCTGTACTTTATTAAAAGCTTTAGAAATTTCATATGAAGAGTATCGTCACTGTATAAAAGCACCATGTAAACATTCCATTTCATTTTTAAAATCACATTCTTTACATGATAGCCATGACACCCTCATCCCTTGACCCACCATGATGTTGGAAAATACATGACCAGGATGCATGCTGGTACAATGGAGGAAGGAGGGAGTGTAACATGGCTTTCTATACACTTTGGTTGAAAGATTACCTTCATTAAGAATAATAGAAACATCTAAAAACACTATCATACTTGCAGATACATTGGATGTAAATTTAAAAAAATGACTGCTACTATTTAATTTTTCAAGAAAACGATTAAACTCGTGTGCATTACCTCTCCATCCAATGAAGAGGTCATCTACAAAGCAGCGATAAAATGCCACTTCAGATGTACTCAAAATATTATTCTGCTCCCACTCCATTATAACAATATAGGCATAAGAGTTGGAGCAGCTAGTGCCCATAGCAACGTCAGCTGTTTGCCAATAATATTTGTCTGCAAATAAAAATACATTATACTCCAGAACTAATTCTAAAAGCATACATAAAAAATCAATCCTATCATCTGAAAACCGTTTGCTTTTACATAATCTATTCTTTACCATACAAATTCCATCCTCATTGGGTATACATGTAAATAGTGAAGTTACATCCAGTGTAGCCAATAATTCAAAATCACATTCTCCCTGTGTTCTTATGTATTCATACAAATCAGTTAAAAAATGTTGGGTGTCAAGCAATACTATTGGATATTGATTCAGAACTATCTTTAGTTGTGTGTCCAAATAAATGGACAATGGTCAACCATCCACTTCCAGCCACAATCGGCCTTAAGGGAGGAAAAGTAGCATGCTTATGGATCTTAGGAAGACCGTGCAGTTGTGGTATTAATGGTTCATCCACAGTTAGATATTCAAAAAACTGTTTCTCAAATAAGCCCATATAAACGCACTCACTTATCGCAGCATCTACACATTGATATAAAGAACACTGACGGATTCGGCAACCAGGAAAACAGGAACCACTTCAAAATGCCATGCACGAACTCTTTATTGAATAAAATAACAGACAGATAAGCGCTTTCACGCACCGATAGTGCGCGTCCTCAGATCTTCACATTCAAACAATAAATGTAGAGAGTATATATACCCAGCAAAATTCAATTAGTCATTCAATTAATTAATTAGTTTAATTGATTTAAAGTGATAAGTGATAATCACTGTGTACGTAGGGAGGCAATGCAAAACTAGCTCAAGTGAACTTTTTTCTTTTTTACTTTTTTACATCTTCATTTATATCTTGAAGATGCAACCATAACTATAAGTATATTATATTTGTCTGAAGCAATAAGATATTACAAATGTTAAGACCATTCAATAAAAAACATTCAATAAAAATATATATACATAAATAAGTATATAAAATGAATATATAAAAAATATATATAAGTATATAGGAATGCATAAGATGCAAGAGACATAAAATTCAAATCTTTCAGATAAGCACATATATATAAGAATGTTCCTATATTATTATTAGACAATATGAACCATAGTTAAGGACATCCTATTCTATAATGTGTTTAGTTCAAACACACTAAAAGCTATGTAGACATATGTCTATGCAAATTTCATAGCAAAAATGTATGCTTATGTATGTATAGCTGATGTGTACATTTCTATCAAATGTCAAGAAACTGTATATATAAAATCTTCGAATATGAATAAATAAATAAATATTATATTAATTATGAAACATCTATGTTGCAAAGAAAAAACAAATAAATATGTATATAAATATAAATATAAATATATATGTATATAAACATAAATATATAAATATAAATATATAAATATATAAGTATATAAATACATAAATATATAAATATATAAATATATAAATAAATAAACAGATGAATGTCTATACAGTAAATATAATGTTATAGATCAATAAAATCAATCATTTAATCATGTTAAAATGTAGTGTCATAATAAAATCATCCAAATGTTGCTTACATAAAATCAATAAACTTTGTTAGAATAATATCATATTCATGTGTAGATATAGTATGTGTTAATGAGTAGCAAATTCATAGCAGCATTTCAATGGAAATGAACAAATATGTATATATGCCAGCGTTAAAGTACATTATTTGTATATCCTGCTATCTAGCACTGGTTTAATGCAAATACTCTGATTCAAGCCTGGATATAAATGGGCACTCAACCTTAGAATCCATGATAATTCAACATTCGCCAAAGTATTCACGTTATTGCCCCATCTCTTGTTTAAACCTACTAGTTGCAATACTCTGAACTTGAAGCTATGCTCTCTAAATTCAATCACGTGTTTAGCTAAGGCATTCTTGTCATTCTTTTTCTTTATTTCATAAATGTGATTATATATCCTTTGCTTAAATTTTCTCTTAGTTAAGCCAACATAGAATGCTTCACATTTTGTGCATGTCGCTAAATAAATCAAGTTCATAGAGTTGCAGCTTGCATAAAACCTGGGTTTAAACATAAAATCCATTCTGGGATGTTTATATATTTGTTTGTCGCTAATATGTCGACACATATTGCATCTGGTGCAAAGAAAGGTGCCCATAGTATTAAACTGTATCTGTTCAGTGGGATTTCCTTTTCCTTCTTTGAAGCATAACAATCTTTTTAAGTTAGGTGAATTTTTATAAATAAACTTCGGGTGTTCTCCTACTATTTTCCTTGTTGTTTCATCTATAGTTAGGAGCTTCCAATTGTGTTTAATTATATTCTTTAAATCAAAGTTATCATTTGTATATTGCATTATATATGCTACTCTATTATTAATGGTAAATGATGTCCAATTCTTAACTTTAGATCTGCTAAAAGCTGTCTTGTGTCTTATTGTTGATTCTATCATAGAATCATGTGTTAAAAAACTTCATTTTTATTATTATTATTATTATTATTATTATTATTATTATTATTTTTAGCATCTACACATTGTTTTATTTTATCAATATCACATAGCTGAACTTCCCTATACTTGGATCTATCAGAAAGCATAGCAATAACAGTAGCATAATAATACTCTGTATCAAGTATCACAATCGATCCCCCTTTATCTGAGGGGCGTATCACAATGTCAGCATTTTCATGCAATTTGGTCAGAGCTCTCAACTCATTTTTAGATAAATTAGGATATCTCAATGTTTCACTCTCACTTAAAAGATTATAAAAGTCTCTCTCACATGCTCTAATAAAAACATCTATATGGTTGGGCATAGGCGGTATAAACACACTAGATTTCCTAAAGTTGACATTGTTCATTGCAGTATTATTGTCAACAAACATCAATTTTAAACATAAATTACGTGCAAAGAGTCGCAGTTCAATAAGTGTTTGACTAATGTCAAACTTTGTAGAAGGAATAAAGCCTAAACCTCGATTTCACAGCGACTTATCATATTGTGTAAGAGAGTACCTGGAGATATTCCAAATCAGTCCACATGGAGCCTTTGGTATCATTTGGTCTAAAGGGAAAAGATAGAGTTTAACTTCTCGTGGGGTAAGCAGCTTTCTGGTATTCATGACGGCCGAATGAGTGCATTGGCGACACAGAGTCCTGGTCAGTTTTGATGTTTGGAGGAACGAGGAGAATGTATCATTTTTTCATCATTGAGGCAAATGGCCTAAACAACATTTGGACATTATTCATCAGTGTTTTGGAATCACATCTATGATAAGGTACTTTTTTGATATAAATCTTCGGCCATTTTTGAGGAGAATATAAGAGACAAGCGTGATTAATATTTATGGTGGACAATTGTTTTGTATCATCGAGGCGAATTGCCCAAATCACGATTGGACATTATTCATTGACTTTTTGGCATCAGATTGTAGAAAAGGTACTTTTGTGGTCAACAACTTTTATGTCTCATAGGAATTATATGGGACAAGTGTGATAAACAATCAAGGGTCGAGGATAAGTATATGATTGCCAGACAGTGGTTTGGTGGAAAGGCCGGAAGAGTCTTATGTTTATTGAATGGGACTGTGTGTGACTAATGTACTGTATTTTTAAGCTGCTTAAAGATAGTTAAACCTTTACATTTCTTAATGAAGTCACTTAAATGTATATAGTGGCAATTTATATATGATTTAAAACTCATTGTGTTAATATTGATTGATATCTCGTCTTTTTGAACAAACATTTAGTTGTGCTTTAGACATATGTATATGAGTTTACACTGGGAAATCTATGGAAGGGCTATTTATTTGAAGTTGCTTAACTGAACCATAATAGATTTTAGTGAATGGGATCGTATTGGTACTAAGAAACACAACACACAGTGAGAGTAGACTAATAAGTACAGCAATATGGCAGAAATACATGATTTTAAAATATTTTTGGATAATCTGGCCACAGGTAATGATGATTTGACATAATTTAATATGGAAAGAGGGGCTGAAGCATCGCAAAGGGCCACCAGTAAAACTGATTTAGAAACACAGTTTACATTACTTTTAGATATCACGAGAAAGGTATGGTCTAATGTTTGGCACAGGAAGTTACTTAAAGCTTATTCCAGAGCTAATACAGCTCCTAGAGGTCTCTGGGTTTATGTGGAACCTGGGGCTGAGATGGAGAATGAACAGTTTATTCAAAAGTGGCGACAAGTACAGCTTATGGCATCCAATATGTTTATTATGTTACTGATAGAATATTACAAGCAACAATATGCAGGGATGTCAGAAAAATTGAATGAAACATACGAACAAGTGGCCAAGCATTATGGTGATTCAGCCTATAGTGATAGATATGCCATGTATGTTAAGGAGGTACAAAAAATTGAAAGTGTTACAAGATAAAAAGTCAAAGAAGTTCCACAGGGACTCAAATGACTATCAAAATGAGGTGGCATACACCTGGAAAAAGGTTAAGTGTACAGTCAGGTTTTCAGATGGGTCAACTAAAGGGCTGAATAGACCTAAGAGAAAAAGGCCTAGATCTATATTAAGGAAAAATCCAGATAACTCCAGTGCTTCAGAGTTATCTTCGGGCTATTCTAATACAGATACAGAGACTGAAGGGGGTGAACCACAAATAGTGGTTTCTCCAATATCAAAGAGATCTAGGGGCCCTTTAGGCGAGGCGGGTGAAAGCACCGTCGTAGAACAAATGGAAGGTATGTTTCAGAAAATACTGAATCAACAATAGGTAGAGATAATGCTCCTAACCACAATCAGGCAACTGAAAACCAATTGGTGGCAAATTTGACCAATTATGAGCTTTCAGAAATGGAATTAAATGTACTTAATAAAGGATTAGGTTTTGTTCCAGCCACATGTGTCTTTTTTGATGCAGTGAATGACTTAAAAAATTTTACTCGCAAATTAAATCTGAAATATTACTTTGCACACAGACCACAGAGTAGTGACTTAATGGATAAATTTAAATTTAAGAAATCTGACTTTCAGCCACCATATTATAGAGCAGTGAAGATTTTTGAACAACAAGTGATGCAAGACTTGCAACTTAATCAGAATGATGTGTTCAGGAGCTGCTCTCACAATTTGACAAAAGTTGAGAAACAAACATTAAGCAATTTAGCTATGAATGACAATTTGGTAATTACTAAAGCGGATGGGGGGCTATAGTTATTTGGGGTAAGGAACAATATCTTAATGAAGTTTACAGACATTTAATGGATATGATATCATATTGCCAACTCCTCTTGGATCCTACTATGGTATTTAAACAACAGATAAATGCTTTCCTGAAACAAGCTAGAGATGCAGGGATTATTTCTATAGATTTGGAACAACAGTCAACAGTAGATAATCCCCAGTCACAATACTTCTATTTGGTACCAAAGATACATAAAGGGGCAGCTATACCGCATGAAAGACCTACTGTAGCAGGGCAGGGATCGGTTATCGAACCATTGTCAGTGTATTTAGAAGCTAAGTTGAAGCCTGTATTCACATATGTGTCTGCTAGAATAAAGGACACTAACCAATTCTTATTATTAATGGATGATCTGGTAATCCCTTCAAATGCTTATATTGGCACATTAGATGTCCAAGCATTATATATAAGTATCCCACATTGGGGAGGGATTAAAGCAGTTAAGTATTGGTTTGAGATCTCTAAGTATTATGGAGCAATAGAGCAAGAATTTTTTCTGACATTATTGGGAATGGTTTTGGAACATAACGCCTTTAGGTACAGACAACAAAGGTATCTACAGATAAAAGGTACAGCGATGGGTGCAACATTTGCACCCATTTACACTGATTTATTTATGGGGTACCTGGAAGTTGAGGTCATTTATCAACAACATGAGTTTAATGGAGAACTAGGGATATGGCGCAGGTATCTGGATGATTGTTGGGTAGTATGACAAGGTACACAGGAGAGATAGACACAATTTGTAGAGTACCTTAACAACAATCAGTATGGCATAAGATTCAGTGGAAAAATAGATAGTAGTAATGTTGAGTTTTTGGATGTGATGGTTAAGAAGATAGAGATGGTATGATGATTACTAATTTATACCGGAAGCCATTCACCAAAAATTCTATGTTACGAGCCGATAGTTGCCATCCAGGCCATATAGTCAAT
Organism: Protopterus annectens; assembly: GCF_019279795.1. Taxonomy (NCBI): domain Eukaryota; kingdom Metazoa; phylum Chordata; order Ceratodontiformes; family Protopteridae; genus Protopterus; species Protopterus annectens. The sequence continues at coordinate 591,488,681 of NC_056741.1, forward strand.
AATATACCAATGGCCCAATTCAAGAGGTTAAAACAAATCTGTAGTAGGGCAGAGGATTTCCAGGTACAGGCAGATAAGGGGCTATGGGGCCAGCAAGGTTAATTCTGCTTTATAGGCAGTTAACCTAATGTCTAGGACACAGTTGTTATAGAGGAGAGAGCATCATAAGGGAACCCTCAGGTTTGTGGAAGTAATACATTGAAGATCAAAGCTATAATAGCAAAACACTGGCATATTTTGAAACATATTTTTTGACCACCTTAGTTAATAACCAGTGTAATGTTGGCTATAGAAGAGGTAAAACCATTGGGGAGAGTCTATCTAGTTTTAAAAAAAAGCAAAGTTTCTGTTGAGGGGATCAATGAGAATTGAATTGTGGGTAGTACCTACTGTGGACACTTTATTCATTTGCAAAGTAATTTCCAAAACTAAGTCATTCACTTCAGTCAATACTACAAAAGTATTTGACCTCAGACATCTTACTACTTCCACAAGTGAATGGGTGATATATATGGTTGTGTGCCAGTGCAGTTCTTTTTATGTTGGACAGACATCTTTGAGCTTCAGACAGCGGATAGCATTACATATCAGAGATATTAACTGCAAAAGGGTACGCAGTGCATTATACAAGCATATGCAGCTACACGCAAGGGCACATTTTATATATTTAGAAATAGATAAAGTGGTGGGGTCTGACTTGACAATAGCATATAGACACAAGATTCTTACTAAGAAAGAAAGAATGTGGATAGTGAATCTGGAAGCATTATTTAAACCAGGTATGTATGAACATTGGTAAATTAAAATGTATAAATAACTCCTGTCATCATTATGACTTTGTACCTTAACTTGTGGATTTTTTTCAATGTTAAAAGTATTTATTCATTTTGGGTTGTGTGAACTAAAGAGAAAAGTAATGTGTGTATATGCAAAAACAAAAAGTTTCTAATTGTGTATTATGCATGATTTATACTGGGTGGCACAAGTGTATTGTTCTACTGGAATACAGCTTTAAGAACAAGTGTATAAAGGATCTGCTTCCTCTTTCTGGAAGTATGCACTGATGACACCATGAGGCGAAACCTTGGTTTGTTGGGTGTGGCAGAACATGTCTGCCATTAAAAGAGCAGAATGGCACTATCCTGAGTGTTGTGTTTTTTTATTTTCAGTTATTTTAGCTTATGTGGGCTAAATTATGGTGCTGGAGATTTGTGCAGTTTATATATATATATATATATATATATATATATATATATATATATATATATATATATATGGATTGTAGGATATAATGCAAACAGAGTCTGTATTTTAAGTTATATCATGAGTGCCAAAGGCTTAAGGGAAACATAAATGACTGCAGTCCTTTCTATGCAAGACTTTTATGATCTGCATGATGTAAGCATCATCTTTACCATTTATATTCCATGTATTTATTTTTGTTTTAGTATGGTAATTTTAGGGGCTTGTAATTGTAGATCCAGACTGCATTTTTAAAAGGACTAAGCGCCATGTGAATTAGGGTTGCCAACTTTTCATGTCAAAAATTCTGGGCATGTACATGAAAGCAAAATGCAAGTATTTTTGTACCCCCTGTCCCCTCCCACACAGCCATTCCAGTGTCCCATTACTTGGTTATTTCTCCATTTCTTCCCAGTTCCATAAACACTGTTCAAAACATTCAGTGCACATACTGTTTTCTGCTTTACTTCTACAATGATTACAGATATTTGGATTTAATTTAAAACTTTTATTTCAAATTTGATAGCACAAACACTGATAGACATGTGCTAAACAAAGTAATACAGTTTCACAATGAAAACAAACTTAGCATTAAAAGTTTTCTACCCTTAAAACTCACATTCGCTGAAACAATATTGAAACCTACATTCAAAGAAAATGCATCTGGCCAGTGGTGGATTAAGTTTACCTTTAGGCTGTTTACCCCTTGCACACATATTTAGGATCATGCAAAATTTCTTTGATTCACCTTCCTGACTGTAGTAAATTATAATATATAATAATCAAATTATATCCCTTGCATAATACAGCACCACTTGTTATAGCGTGTGTTAAATGTATCGTTTTGAACATTTTTCTAGTAAGCAATGAAACAAAACATATGAACTAATAATGACAAAGCTGCCCAAGTGAGAACATTTCAACCATAAAAGGCCACTCAAACTTCTGTCATTACAATCCACCAATGTCAGTCAATATGCACAATCTCTGCAGAAGTAAAGGTTATCTGAATAATTCCACATTAAAGAGATCTGTAACTAATGAAAAGGTTGCTGCTAGCAAACAACTTTATATTTCAGTGTTTCATCTACAAATTCAGGGTCTGCTGCCCTTGAAGAATAAAATGCTTTTGAATTAAAAAAATGGTAAGCTGGTAATATTGCACTAAGAAAGGATGGCAAACTGAAAACAGGTTCATTAAGTTCCTAAGAAATATTGAAGTCTGCAGAGGAAGCGCTTGATGGTCAAGGGAGCCCGCAGGAATTTTTGCAGGGGGGTGCAAACCCGGAGCACCGCCCCCAACTCCTCCCCTTCAAGGCACCGCCCCCAACTCCACCCCCTTCAGCCCTCCCAACGCGCACACACGCAGCCATTCCAGTATCTCATTACTTGGCTATTTCTCCCCAGTTGCCATAAACACTATTCAAAACTCTGTGTGCATACTGTTTTATGCATTACTTCTGCAATGATTACAGATACTTGGTTTTAATTTTCAACTTTTATTTCAAATTTTAGGGCCTCAGGGCCAATAGCCTAGTAACCTCCTATTTTATAGCACAAACACTGACAGACATTTGCTAAACTTAAACAAAGCAATAGTCTTACAATGAAAACAGACTTAGCATTAAAACTTCTCTACCTTTGAAACTCACATGCACGGAAACAGCATTGAAACCCACATTCAAATAAAATGCATCTGGCCAGTGGCAGGTTAAGGTTACCTTTGGACTGTTTTCAAATCATAGGCCCCTTGCACACATTTCAGAACCATACATAACTGCTTTGATTCACCTTCCTGATTGTATTAATTATAATATACAATAACTGAATTATATCCCTTGTTAATATAGCACCACTTAGAGTGTGTTTTATAGTTTTGAACATTTTTCCATTAAGCAATGAAACAAAACATATGAACCAATAATGACAAATTGCCCAATTCAGAACATTTCAACCATAAAAGACCACTTAAATGTCTATCATTACAATCTACCAATATCAGTCAATATGCATAATCTCTGCAGAAGTAAAAGTCAGCTGAATAATTTCACATTAAAGAGATCTGAAACTAATGGAGAGGTTGTTGCTAGAAAACAGCTTTATATTTCAGTGTTTCATCTACAAATTCAGTGCCTACTGCCCTTAAACAATAAATTGCCTATGTTACATTTAAAAAAATGCTAAGCTTGTATATTGCAATAGAAATAAGTGGCAAGCGGAAACACAGGTTCATAGTTACTAGGCATCTCATCCAAAGGAGGACTGCAGCACTCCACCCTCTTAAAATACACATGTGGTGGGAGTAGAACCTACAGCCCTCTACATTAAGATGCAAGTATGCTACCTACTGTGCTAATAAGACTGTTTTGAACTTCTACACCACAACAGTGATACCATTTGCTAAACAAAACAGTTGCACATTTTAAGCAGACTTAGCATAAGCAGTAGTAAACTTCTCTTCCCTTGAAGCTCACAATTCCTTGAAAATAAATTCTACCTGCTGACTTTAAATATGGCATTTCACTCTCTCTCAAACACACACACATACCTCAACCTCTGTGAAAATCTGTATGGTTGAGAGGTATGACACACACATACATACCCCGACCTCCTTAGAAAGTGGATAGAACAAAATTGTTGCATTAGTATGCATTTTCTGAGGATATGAAGTCTAAAACTCAACTTCAGTCTTCAATGATTTGCCAGAAAAAAGACAATTTTATGAGAAACAATCTGAAAATATGAGGCAAAAATCTGGATAATTGTGAGGTATAAACCCCCCATACACCCCTCCCCTCCCTCTTACACACACACACACACACCTTTTAAACACACACACACACACACACACACCATAGGCGCCAGAAGCTGTTAAAAACTGGGGGGGGGGGTGGAGGGAGACAGGGGCACTTAGTGAACTAAAAAGGGTAATTTTTTATAACTATTTGCTACCACAGCATAGGTTCACTTGGAGGACATTTTAAGCTTTGCCAATTCCCTTTTGGTGCTTGAATTAACGATTTCTGATTGGTCTTAGCTATCCCCATGGCTGATAATTGTATATTAGCCCTAGTGAGAACAACTGTGATCATACCATAGATAATTTGAGGGGGCCATGTAAGGGATGCAGCATTTAGGAACTGCCTCTGTCCATTAGTGGCATGAGGGGAAACCCTGGAGTACATTTTCTATTACCCATCCTTAGATCCAAGTTGCATTTGAATATGGATGGATGAGCTTTGCTTTATTTTTATGGAAAGTTTGTTCCAGCAGTGGTAGTCTGTGATATAGATCCATCTCCCCACAACATTCAGTTTAGATATCTGGACTGAGTATTTCTGATGCCATTTGACTTGCTGATGTTCACTAGGTCCATCTGTATTATGTCAGAGGATGCTTTGTATGCCAGACATGTCACCTCTAAGGACTCTGTAGGATACTGAGTATAATAATAAATCTTTGAGGTAGTCCATGCAAGACCTATTGTTTAGGACTTGTATCCTTTTAGTAAGGTATTTCTGAAGATATTCCAATTGTTGCATGGGGCTGGACAGATACATGCCAAAGTGAGCATTATACAAAATGATTGACATAATGAGAGTTATCTAAAGGGGGACAACAATATCTCTAGATCTAGTCACAATCAATTTGTATATAAGCTGTGCAATATAGAAAGGCTTTATGATGTTGGGCACATGTTGGTCAAAAGTTAGGTCACTGTACACACAAGTTCCCAAATGCCAAACAATTGGATCAGTTCTCAGAGAGCATTTTCATGATTTTGACACCAGTTATTATTTGGTTAAGTCATTTGGGGATTCAATAACTTCTAGCTTGCAGGCATCTCAAACTTAGCTGGCCAAAGCTCTTTGGTATTTCCTTTTACTTTTGAGATGTATATGCCAAACAGAAAGTCTCAGCACCAAACCCGGGGGACTCCATTGGTGACTGGTCTCTTCCCCTGTTTTGATCTCCTGCATCCTGTGAGCCAAGCTGGCAATGCAGCTGGCGATGTAAGTGTTTGCCTCTACATTATTCATCTTTTGTACTACACCTGAGTGGGGGATTGTGTCAAAGGGCTTGGCCAGGTCAAGGTAATATGGTGTAAACTTTTACCTTCATCCATTGCTTTGATAACAAGTCTCATGTCCCAACACCTTTGCGCAACGGTTCTTGGAATTCATAAATTCCAATGCCCTGGATCAACTAATCCATAGTCCCACCAGGGGCTCCAATATCCTAGACCTGGTCATTACCAACATGGGAAATCAGTGCTCCATACCTATGGTCACCCCCTCGTTAGTCAGGTCTGACCATAAGCTAATCACCCTTAACATCCACATCCCACCCCCCAGTAAAGAAACCACCATAAAAAACTTCTCCAAAGCCAACTTCATGCTACTCAAGTCAGAAGTGACAAACTTCATAACACCCATGCAGACGGGAACTGAAAGTTCAACTGCTGAATCCTACACTAAGGCACTGTACGAGCACATCCACTCATGCATGAATCGTGCCATCCCAAATAGAACCAAAATGCTCTCATCCAAAAAAGGAAGCCAATCTGGTGGTCCCCTGCCATAAACAAACTTTACAACAAAAGGAAGAAACTTTTGCAGAAAAGAGGAAAATCCCAGGATGCAAAAACTCCCTTACTAGCCTCAGTAAGAAACTGAGATGCCTCATAAAATCCTCCAAAGCTAGTTACGAAAATAAAATTGCCAAAGATTCCAAAGACAACCACAAAGCATTCTATAACTATGTCAAGAATCTAAATGGCAATGCTCAGATCTGCTCTGAGCTAAAACAGAATGGCATTAAATATACTGATCCAAAGGATATTGCCAATATCCTGGCAGATCGATTCAGTGCCAACTTCACCCCCCTCTCACCCCCTAAATGGCCCATCTCAATACCGGAAGATTGCCAAATTCCAGTAATAATGGCCACACAGGTACAAAATGCACTCTCTAAAGCCAAGAATACAGCATCCATGGGACCAGATGACATCCCGGGCTGTGTACTACATGAACTACAATATGAACTGGCACCTCACCTAAGTGTCATGTTTAATCATAGCCTCACCTCAGGTTTCGTGCCCACTGAGTGGCACAGAGCTTCAGTTATCCCAATCCACAAGGGGGGATCCACGTTGGATCCTGGAAACTACCGTCCCATCAGTCTGACAAGCCTTATCTGCAAGGCCATGGAGCGTATTATCATGGAACTTATAAACAAAGACATTGGCAACCTTCAAACACTGGACCCCACCCAGTTTGGGTTTGTGAAGGGCCGATATTGTCTTCTGAACCTGATTGACTTCTTTGAATCAGTCTCCAGAGCCATGGACAAGGGTAAGGTGGTCCACACAGCCTATCTAGACCTTGCCAAGGCCTTTGATACCATCCCCCACTCTGGAATCATAGATAAACTTACTAAGTTGGGCATTAATCCCTATGTCACCCAATGGGTTGCTAAATGGCTTACTGATAGAACCCACACTGTAAAAGTAGCTGACTCCAAATCCAGCTCCAGACAAGTGACAAGTGGAGTACCTCAGGGTTCAGTCCTGGGGCCGCTCTTGTTTGGCATCTACTTCTCTGAAGTACAGGTCAACACTAAGGGACTCTGGCTAACAAAGTTTGCAGATGACTGCAAACTGGGAGCCATTATTGAATCCCGAATGATGTTGATACTCTACAAAAGGGCCTTACAGAAACAGATGCTTGGTGCCAGAGCCATGGGCTCAAGCTCAATGCCAAGAAATGTATTGTTATCCCTTTGGGAAAAAACATGTATCCATGAATTACCATATAGGCGGCAGTACACTAAACACAGAAAGTGTGATAAGAGACTTAGGGACACAGGTGGACAGTGGTCTCACCTTCGATAACCACATCGCCACAACAGTCAGGAAATCCTTCTATGTGGCACACCTCATCACGAAGGGCTTTTCATCCAGTAAAAAGGAGGTCATTGTCCCACTGTACTCATCCCTCATTAGACCCATTATAGAATACAACGCCCCATTTGGTATGTACCTCTCAAGACATCTGCAACAACTGGAAAGGCCTCAGAAATACCTCACTAAAAGAATCACAGGCCTAAAGCAGATGCCCTACGCTGACCGCCTTAAAAAACTCCAGCTATACTCTGCTGCATATCGTCTACTCAGAGGCGATCTCTGCTTAACATACAAGGCCATGTCAAACCCAGAGCTGTTGGACATGCTACACTTAAAGAAATCCCAATCCCTCAGAGCTACACGCTCCAGGGATCTAAACCTTGTCATCACAATAAACAAAACATGCTGGAGGGATAGGTTCCTGACCCAGAGACTCCCCAGACTCTGGAATAGATTGCCCATACATGTCAAGCAGAGTGCCTCTTTGGACCTCTTCAAGAGGAACCTTGAAGATTGGATGGGAGAAAGGAAATTCACCCCAGGGATCACGTCAGTCGCCCTGCTAGACAGGGGTCCAGGAAAGTAAATAATGTGGGAAGAAATAGCCAGGGAATTGTTATGGGCTAGGCTTGTATAGGCCCTAGGGCTGATAGCCTAGTACCAACCTATGAACCTAAGAGTAAAGCTTAACATTTTCTCATGATTTTGAGCCTTTCACACTTTCCTCTGGGCTGTTTTCAAACATATTTTAGGGCCATGCATACATGTATGCATTCCTTGATTCACCTTCTTGATTGTATTAAATTATATTCCTTGTATAATACAGCACAGATTAGACTTGTTAGAGTGCATTTTTAAATTTATTGTTTAAACATTTTTCCAGTAGGCAATGAAACAAACATGCATTAACCAATAATGACAAAACTGCCCTATTCAGAACATTTCCATGATAACAGTCTACTTCCACACACAACTGCATTTTAAATTTATTGTTTGAACATTTTTCCAGTAGGCAATGAAGCAAAATGCATGCACCAGTAATGACAAAACTGCCCTAGTCAGAACATTTTCATGATAACAAGTCTACTTCCACACACAATATATAAATACAGAATCACAGTAGTGTAAGCCATAGGCATGTTGGCTACAGTAACCTTTGTGAGATACTATGCAGGTGTGGGTATGTCTGTCTAACAGCGCACAGCTTACTGTGAAAAAAATCAGTACTTAAAATGGCAAGAGCTCTGTATCATATACAGCAAAGCAGCAGTCAATCCCTGCACACTGACATATAAAATAAGCTCTTACTAATCAAAAATATTTCAGTAAATTCTCAGCTCCTACCTGCATTATGCATGCAATGAAAATTTTGCCAGTCTGGAAAAAGGTGGGGTCTACAACCTTGAATCTTGGGGGTACTATAAGTAATTATAGCCTGCTTTAAAAGGAGCAGTCAAAAATGTTTCACCTTTTTTATTCAAGAAATTTGGGCAAAGCCAAAAACAATGGACAGAGTCCCAAAAAAGGAACAAATTTTAAACATTCTTTTTTATTTGTAAACCAGGTAAGCCTACTGAAAAAGGTAAGGAAAAATACCTGCCCCAAAAAAATGAAATGAGCAGCTGCAACTGTCCCAATACACCTTGCATTGGTGTGCTGTGTTTTCATAAGTGGTGTGCATGTTAAAAGAAAAAGCACTTGTTTAAAGGGGAAAAAAAGTTAAAAGAAAAACAGTTTGTGGAGCAAACAGCAGTAGGTATCCAGCTTCTTTAACCGGGCAGCATATGGCATCTGTTTGAGCCCTTTGATCCTCTTATGAGATACTTTTGGGGTCTTTCCACTTGCTGCAGGTGTCTGGTAAGGTACATCCCAAAAGGGGCATTGTACTCAATTATGGGCCTGATGAATGCAGAATAATAATAGAAATGATACCATTCATTCCACTTGGCAGCATTTTTCTTTCATGTACCAAACATAGAATGAATAGTGAGTTTTGTAGGAGGTTGAAAAGACATGATTAACCTCAAGTCTTTTCATGAGACTGCATTTAAGTTATTGTATTTTTACACAACCTCACATTCTTTCAACATCTCAGTAAGCCTCAAAAAGAGCATCACAGAAAAGAATGACTTGTGTATTTGTTACTCATTCCACTATAGAACACTGGTGGCACTGAAACACATGCAGGGTCTTATCTTATTATTTTAAATCCAACAGCAGCTATAAAAATACAACTTTGAGAAGCACACAAATACTTAAAATGCAGCTTTGTTTAGTTTACCTAAATACCAGAAGGCTGTGTAGTGGAATAACTACTCAAGGGAAGGAAATCGAATTTTAAATCCTCAGACTCTAGCACTAATAGAAACATGATTCAAGTAATACTCTATGGACTTGAAAGGTGCAAGGAAGAATAAAAAGTAAAACCAGCTTAAGATTCACCAGCTCCTTTATCTGATTTATTTTTATACTCTGCAAATAAATGACAGGGAACTCCCATTTATGCCAAAAGTATATTTTGATCCCAGTGCATAGACGTTAAGAAAGTATATCTGTGTACCTTATATCTTTTGAAACATCACACATGAGCCCACACAGGATGCCATTTACTCATGTCTACCATTCTGTAGTTTGAAGAACATGCTGATTGTGATATTGTCAGACTCAATAATTTTAGTACTCCTTGGGAACCAATAGAGTTAAATGTTTTGACCAAGCATTTGGTTACTTTCAAGTCATTCAGACCCAGGCTGAGTCTGGAAGTTTAACAGGCACTGGTACATGACAGAAATTAATTAAATGCGCCCTATCCATTCTCCTCTCACAGACACAGACCTTAACTAGAAAAATAATTATTTACCACCATATATGATTTAGAAGCATGCTCGCTATCAAATTGGCATGAACCCACAAGAGTATGTACATGTGCACACACACACACAAGCTCACACTACTCTAATTCACTGCTTACAAGAATTAAAAAAAAAAAAAAACACTTTTAGACACCAGCTCATAGAAGTTATTGAGTGTAAGCTCTAGTCTATTAAATGGTACTTCCTAAAGTGTCTTCCTTCTGTAGATCTATCAGTCAAAATATTCAACTGAACTGTTAAGATTGTTGACTAACCAAATCCTTCAAATAGACATAAAACAAAGGACAAAATACATTTCTGAACAACATTGGCTCTGTTGTAAGGCAATAAAAAATAGGTCTGCAGTTTGAAAGTTTGCAAAAGTAAGGGCTGTGAAAAACCCAAAAGATGACCAAACATGGTGAGTGGCAGAATAAAACTCAACTATACAGACAAAAGAACTAGCACTAAATGACCAGACTCCCCAAAAGACCCATACAAAAGATTTGAATAAAACTCAACTATACAGACAAAAGAACTAGCACTAAATGACCAGACTCCCCAAAAGACCCATACAAAAGATTTATATAACTATTGTTAAGATCTCATTAGACCTGCTACACAAAATTGCAATATAAAATGATTAAACAGTCCCTTCAACTCCTCTAAATCTGGAGTATAATAAAAGACATGACAACAAAAAAACATACAGTGCATGCAAACCCCCTTCTTTGTGAAAACCCACAATAATATTGTCAGTATATTCTTACCTGTTTGTATCTTTTCAAATGTCTACCAACACATAACTTACAATTGCTGTCTAAGAACCTGTATGGCACATTGGCACCCTCTCTTTTTAGGTAACTAAGGTAGTAAACAAATACAAATCTCACTCTTTCTAGTATGTATGTACACACACACACACACGCCAGCTTACTCACTCTGAAAAGCGTCCAGATTCCACAGCACACCTGTTTCCACTCCACTCCATCTTCAGTCAGTCCTCGCAAAAGAAAAACCCGTCAGACCATCAGCAGAAACTGCTTCTAAAACCATCCGTTTCAGTTCCCGCTCGCGCCATGCGATGATGTCAGCATACGTTTCCACCCATAGTCCACGCTAGAGTCTGGAATTCAAATTCCCGATATAGAAACAGGTTGCAAACACCTGTTGCGTCTGTGCGATGGGACAGGATGCAAAGGGCGCTCTTAAGGAGGAACGCCGGGCGCTCTTAAGGAGGAACGCCTGCCCTTTAAAAAAAAAAAAAAAAAAAAAAAAATTTTTTTTTTTTTTGAAAATGAAACTAATCCCAATTAGCCGATTCCAGGGGGGTGCAAGTGCACCCCCTTGCACCTGCCTGCGGGCGCCCTTGTTGATGGTATAAATAAAAAAAAATCCACTATCCTGGAGAAAATCTTTTTTAGCTATACTCTAAAATTCAAGTTTGAGAAGCACAGTACTTGCATGATTTAGTTTATTTCAAGCAAAACAAAGCAAACAAAAGAATTAAGTACAACAACCTTGCAAGATTCAGCACAATACATACAATGCAATTATTCTTTCATTCCATTTGCATTAGCTTCCATAAAATGCTCCAAATACCAAGCGTCTTTGCCAACTGTTGTCACAGTGATTCAAAAAAGCCCCTGCTAGAGAGGAACATTTTTCAGTGCTGAGTATTTACAATACGACACAGTTTCTGGTTCAGTAGCAGTGATGAAAGATAGCTTGTTTTGGTGTGTTCTACTTCCCTCCTAATTTAGGAAAGTATATATTTCTAGATTTCTTAATAAGCAACCAGAAAGGGAGATATCTAACGTAAACAATGTGCCAACTGAGATCTTAACACAATATTCCGCTTCACTTTGAAAAACAAATAGACTGAAGGCAAATGTATGTATTAGCCATTTATACAGCTCTCTAAATGTTAAAAATCTGTCTAATGATAAAGCTGTCAGCTAGGCAATTAGTTAGCAGTTCACAAAGGAATGAACAGAAGTTACAGAAATTTGACTAGGTAAAGAAATATGCTGAACTCTAGTTTAATGCAGTCTAGGCAATGACAGCATCATTGAAAAAACTTAATAGAGTAACACTGTACCTGGGCACTGCTTTATATTTACACAACAATGCCACTGTGCCACGTACTGAGCAATTCTGCACTTTTTAACTTAACCTGCCCATGAAAAAAATAGCCATCTGTATAATGGATGTTAGTGCAGGTATGAAGGGGGTAAGAGGTGAACCTCTGCCTTCAAGAGCTAAACCCAAGTTAAAATTATATATATATGTATATATATATATATATATAGAGAGAGAGAGAGAGAAGCAGAATCAGAGCACTTAAAGTGAACTAATAAGTCTGATATTTAATGATGAATTGCTGGTATTTCTAAGAACATATAAATTCTGTTAAACCACAGAAAGTCCAGAGCTGCAATAATGGCTTCTTAGTATAGTGAGACAATATTTTTCACCCCTACTCAATATGAATATCAAGAAAGTGACATGAAGAGGAACAACCTGGGTGGCCACATATAAAAGTACATAAATGCAGACATGTTAACCACAGTATATTATGTCTGCATGTAAAATAGTCTGCTGAGTTAACAAGTTACACAGGTCAGTAAACTGGTCTGAGAATCCTTTTCAGCCATGCCCCAGGCTAAATAAGCAAATACAAAAGAATGTTGACAGCTGTATTACATATAGTGCATTTACAACTGGTTTACATGCACAGAAATAAACCTTATATCTAAAGTATACAGCTATATAAGCAACAAGATGCAATAACTAAATTATGTACATTTATGGAAAAAACTATTTACAATGTCATATGATAGCATGGGAATCACAAGTGAGTTATGTAGTCAGCTTTGCCCCCCTGTACCACTTTAGTAATGAGTGCTAACTCTATAATGCTGCCCCTTTCCTCAACCTTAACCCTACACCTTACATTCATTAAATCCATCCCATAACACTGCCACTGCACAAGGCACACTTGGACACACAAACAATACTATAGCTTATCCCCTAATCTAACCCTAATGTTAACCCTAAAATACACAAACTCAATATAACACCTATCCTTTACCCATCCCTGATCCTAACCCTACCTCGCCTACACATGCAGAAAATCTCTCACCCCTCCAGCTTCACTTACCTATCTCAACATTACTCAATATCAACATTTCCACTGTGTGGCTGCCTGTACCATTGACCCATTGACATTAAACAGCCCCCCCCCCCGTGTTTGTTGAAGAAATGTCTCTCTCTCTTTATATATATATATATATATATATATATATATATATATATATATATATATATATATATACAGTATCATGCGCATGCGGTATTCTAAGGTTTATAAGGCAGTCATAAAATCAGGTACATGAATGTGCACATTGATCATATGGTCTTCTGACATGATCCCACTGAATACTGATTTGGCAACCATCATCTTTATAGAGAGAGGGGTGTGCTTAAATTGTCTGTCAGTATTTGATGCAACTATATTTGATTAGTACAACAGCATCCTCAGGGTTATCACACTTGTACTTTTGGATAAATTACATTTGTATAGTACCAGTTACTACTATTTGGCAGAAGTCTGTGACTACATCTGTCTTAAAAAATTAATTCACCCACAAAAAGAAACATTTAAAAGATTTCTGTGATCACGTTAAATGATAAAGTCCCCACCAATAGTACTGAAATTTGTAATCAAGTGCAACAAAAATATTCTGCTTAATCACTTAGTGAAAACGTGAGTAAAATAGTATCATAACTAAAAACAGTATCATAATTTAGTAGCATTCTGTTTCAAATACCTTTAATATTCATGGAGTCTTTCAGACCTAGTATCTTTATTGCTTGCAATTTTAGCCGCCAACATAGCTACTTAATATTCAATAAGAGTACTTTGAAATATTACTGTATAGCTAGGAATTCCACATTGTACTTCCTCTATATATGCAAACAGACTGTCGAATGAGTAGATAAAACTGCAGCATTTCATAAGTACCCGAACCATATTTGAAACATGTCCGATCGTGGTCTGCTGCACAGTTCAAAATTTCTTCAAGAATTCAAATTCCATGCGCGCGGAGGACAAAGATGTAAACAATCAGTCGCACAGAAGCAGAAGACTGTTTTCGTCTTCTGCGTCTGTTGCAACCAGATGCAAAGGGTGTTCTTTTCTAATTTATTTTTCTAATTTTTTTTTTAATTTAAAAGAAAATTAATCTCCCGACATTTTTTGGACAATATGCTCTCCATTGCGTTTTCTGGACAGTGCCCCTTAATTCTGGGCAGTCCAGAAAAATTCTGGACACTTGGCAACCCTGACATACATTTTCCATTTGTAAAGTTATAATTCTTTTCTTGTCTGTTTGTTTGTTTACGTATTGTAAGTTAGGGCATTTTAATTTTTCTCCCTAGATGACAAAGTGGTTTGACAAGTTCAACAGTATGCTACAATGTACTTCCAAAATAACCCTATTCCCCTAGAACCTATGCACAAGCTTTTAAGGGAAGATAAAAAAAACTAAACATACAATTAAAGTGTTCTTATATGCATACTTCAAATAATCCAAATAAACTCCCAATAGCAAAACAGTGAAAATAATCAAATCAGTTAAGTAAAACCTTCCATTTGCATTTCTGGTTGACCTTAGGTAGCAAAGAATTATATTTAAGAAGAAATAAACCTTATTTATACTGTACAAAATTATATATGCTCTATCATCTACGCAATTCATTTTCTAAAATAGGTGTCTATAAACCAAATGTCATGCTATTATGGTATTTTTGAAAAATAATTAAATAAGACTAAAAAGAGAAACACTTTTATATTGGTCACATGTTCTGTCATACTAACACAAAATTATATATTTGTTTCTCCATTTTAAGCAATCCAGAAGGTTAACAAATAGAAAAGATAACTCCCTCAGTATTACAATTATGTTTACTGGCTGCAGTGAATTTAACATTGGAAATCATGTTTAGCTATCCATTTATGATCACTTATTATCAACAAACAAATAGAACAATGGCCTCAAGCAAAAGTGCCATTGCAGGACACAACATCTGACTCATAACACAATGTTAAATTTGTTTTTAAACAAAGAAATTCATTTAAGCATCTAGCAGTGAAATATTCCAGTATTAGAGGCATTAGACTATATTCTTAGATAGTAAGCTATATTGTGAAATAAAATATACATTGTATTTCTTCCATATATATTTGGATTATACTACTTAAACCAAATCCCTCAGTTTTTGAGTACCCCTAGGAGATATATCGTCCACCAACAACTCATTTTGTGCACTCTTGTTTATCTTCCAATAAATATCCAACACATTACCCTTTTTATAACCTCAACTAATTAACATTTAGAGAAAATAATTACTTTCTTCCAAGAACTGTGAACTTAGAACTATATAATCCTATTACCCTAGCAAATTCTCCTTTGGAAAAAGAGGTCAAAACATGAGGCAGATGAAAACTACTGCCAAACAAGTAGTCCAAGGCAGATATATTTTTTCTAAATATCTTACTGCCAGCCTTCTGACTGAGGATTCTATTTAAGGTAGAATCCTGAAACTGAATAGTAACAGAAATAGCGCTCACTAGTTATAGCTCTTCCAAATCTGTTATTATTTGATTTCATCATAAAAGTCTCAAATAATCCTCTCCACCCTTTATGTATAAACAACGAGGTCAGTAAACCAATATTTACCAACAACATCATTTTTATAGAAGGAGGGCACATATATATATATATATATATATATATATATATATATATATATATATATATATATATATTCCTTCTCAAATTATGTCATGACCAAAAAATCAAATATAGGAGCAAAAGGGTCACCCATAGTTGTGCTCCTCAGCTGATGAAACATGTCCATCAAATGCAAAATACTTCTTAGCAAGACAAAAATGTATTCATCCAGCCATCCATCCATCCACAACCCCTTTTCTCCCATTTTTGCACATGCAGTTGGGTATAAATCCTAATAATTCCTCATGGAAAAGTCCCTCAAAAATACTTTTAAAGCCTCTGAACAATGTTCATGATTAGTACATGTATAAAGACTAATAATATTAACAGGTAACCAAAACAGCTCATCACTTCAAACAGCATCAGAAATTGTATCTAACAGATCACAGCTGTCACAAATATATAACTGCAGTCTCCACACAGGTCTCATTAAATTGTTATCAATAATTATGTCTACATTTTCAAAAAATAACTCATGCCAGACATGACTGGTGTACCAGGGTGGAAAAGCTGCCTTTGAATATTGGGAAGAAAATGAAAATTGACCAGTTTATCATCAGGGATATATATAAACATAACTTTTTGAAACATCTTTTTCCAAATGCTAACCTTATATAACCCTTTTTAAAACCTAAGTTATGAAAATCTTTTGGTGAACCTTTATGTATTTCCATTCACGCCTTATTATTCACAGAAATTCTTCAAGGTAGTCTAAACACATGATGAAATATTCATAGCCACTATCTTATGACCTTTATCAGCCTGTTTGAACACTAAGAATTTACTTTGTCTTAACTCATTAAATGCCTTCCATTGCATTTTATCCAAATTAAATTTGCAGGTATAATTATTTTGATTACATTCAGAATACACACAAGAACCATTTTGTTAATAATGTGAACAAGCCATAGTGTCAGCACTTTTAAATTGTAGAATAATATCACTTTTAATATCATCTAAGCATGTCAGATCTAACAGACAATAAACATTACCTTCAAATTCTTTATTCATACAAGAAAAAAGAAAGCATTATCAGACACATAAGGAACATCAACTGGATAGTGCTCACATTCCAAGTTAGGAAATAAATTAAAATCAGTGTCATTTTGTATACTAAAATATTCTACCAAATGTAATTATCTAGTCAGTTTGACATAATCAGTTCACATTCTCTAACACTGACTGGACACTGTGGGGAAAAAAAACTTTATATTTAGTGTAGTACTAATAGTTGCATGTCAAATAAATCCATATCAGATATGTTAAAATCTTTTCATTTTTTTAAAGTTACTTTTAAGATAAGTCCAGTTATCATAAGGAAAATAATCAATATCATCATTGTCATTAATACCACTTTTTACCATGTATATCTTTTAATGGGTTGAAAGTTGATACCTTATAGCTGAGCTGAATTGACATTTATAACTTCATTTAAGTGGAACTGTCATCTAAATTGCTGGTTTCCATTCCTTTCTGAATTATAATTGTTGTAAAACCCTTGGTTCAGTGGTAATGGATTCACTGATTGTAGAGAGTTTGAAGAAGATGGTGAGTTTACAGGAAGATGAAGAAGTAGACATAGATGTAAATGTTTCAGTGAAGCTCTGGTATTGATCGTCTGACCTCTGCTGTTTTTCCTGTTGGTTGATCACTATTCCTTCCAGAATAACATCTTTTTTGGGAATAATCCAAAGTATCCTATTTAATTTTTATTCTTTTTTTATCTTCTTGATTTCAACATTTATATCTTGGAGCATCTTGAATAAGGTAGAGGCAGAAAGTTCTTTTTTTATTTTCCAAAATCTCTTTATTTCAATTTTCTTTTTTCAAATAATAACAACAATACAGTAACTCAAAAACACAAATAAACAATACAAATACCTATCTAAAGAAAACAGACAACAATCTCGTTCCGAAAAAATTATATATATATATATATATATATATATATATATATATATATATATATATATATATATACAATATATACACAAGAAGTCACTACATCGTCAAGTAAAGTATGAGAATTCTTATGTTCATTAGGTCTTATAAGGGATAGTTAGAATGGGGATAGTCTATATATAAAGTAAAAAATAGAAATTTAATCATTTATTTTTATGTTTAGGGGAAATATCTAGTTACACATATACTAAGAAAAGGGAGAAGATGCAAGAAAGACTGGTTATACTACATTGATTTCTTATTTAAAGGTTAGCTTTTCATGACAATTTGTAGGCAAATTTTATTTATCAAGAATTATATCTAGCAAGTAACCCCAATATTTTTGGTAATAGTGTTTGTTTTTTGTTTTTGAATAAATTAATTTGTGAGATGAGACATATTTGCTAGCAAGATTGCTAAACTTTTCCCATGTAATTGGTGACATGACATTGCAATTCTTTGTAATAAAGAATTTAATAAGGGCACACATCGTAATAAAGACATGTTTTAATATTTTTGGGAGTTGATTGATATTAATGTACAATATAGCTGCCTCCCAAGTAAGGGTTGATTTTTCATATCCCATCTTCTCTAATCTTACTCTCAAGGAACACCATAAGTTGTGTATCTTAGTACAGTTCCACATGACATGTAAAATATCAGCTGCTTGATCCAGACAATAGGGACATATAGGCAAAAAGTTAGGATTTAATTTATTTAATTTAGATAAGGTATAATATAGATTGTTATTTACCATAATTTGTGTATATAACAGCTTCTTGAAAGGAATGAATGTGAGTGTATTTTCAATGGCTAGTTTCTTATTTTCTTCAGTCAGTGATTGATTTTTCGTTTGCCAATAGTTTGAAAATAATAAAGAATTCTGATGTTTTGCACTCATTACAATTTTATAAGTCCTAGAAATTGTTTTCCCTTTAATCGCAAGATTTTCAAGTATTTAATTTAACTAAATCTATGTTCTACAAGTCAGTGTGTATTTGTGAGAATTTAGCATTTATAAGATGATGAAGCTGGTTAAGGATAATACTATATTTCATAGGACGTTTGAGTTCAAGTCTCATTTGCCCCACGTTAGAGTCTTTCCATTGGTATATATCCCATATTGTGTAATAAGGTAGTTTGTTAGATTTACTGGTTTATTATTTATTAGTAAATTAAGATTTAGGTGTAACGGTTGTATAAGGGCAAAAGGGCCAGCTAATTGCAATGATTTAAATAGTTTCTGTGTTGTAAGAATCATGTTTTTAATTAGTGGGTGTAAATTCTTCGTGTATATGCTAGCCTGGTTTAAATTCAAGAATGGTAAGGATTTGATATTACAGCCAAGGGATTTCAACTGCTCATACCAGATTTTGGTCCACTGGGGTGTCCAAGTATTTATATATGAGTCATAGTTTATTATTTGTATTAGTCTGTATACAGTAATTATACTATAGTAAAGCTTAAAATCAGGTAACCTCAACCCCTCCCTTATCTTTGGCAAGTACAAGTTTTGCATATTTAATTCTGGTAGATTTGGGATACCATAAGAATCTTGATATAGCTTTTTCCATGGCAAGGAAGAAGTTTTGGGGCATATTTGAAAAGGTAGCATTTAATTGAAAGAGTATTCTTGGTAGAAAATTCATTTTGACAACACTAGCTTTTGACAGTAGAGACATATTAATGTTCTTCCATCTATCCATATAGTTTTGAATACTAGTCCATGTAGTTAGTAGGTTATTGTTTATAATATCTTTGAAGTCTGAAGTAAATATTATTCCTAGATATTTTATCTGGTAATTTATTTTGATCTCACTCATAGGAAAGTACAATTCTTTATGCCCTATAGGATTGAGGGGAAATATGTGTGACTTGCTTAAATTTAAATTATAATTTGAAACTACCGAGAACTCATCAATAACTTTAAGTATTTTTGGTAGGTCGGTAGTGGGGAGTTGCAAGTATATATTTAAGTCATCAGCAAAGGCCGAGTATATAAGATTTGTATTGTGGATTCTGGGAATATGTTGTTGTTGTTGTGTCTTTCGGCTTTTCCCAGTTAGGGGTCACCACAGCGGAACTCTGGTCTGCTAATGATTGAAAGTGGATTTTTACGTGCTGAGTTGCCAGCCCTGATGCACAACCTTCAATGAAGATATGCCCATTCATGCATGTCTCCACATAGAAGATGCTCTAGCTGAGAATCGAACAGGGCAACGTCTTACTGTGAGGCGACAATGCTACCGCAGCACCACCACCGTAGTCCGGATTCTAGGAATATGATGAAAGGTTTTTTGTGAAATAAACAGAAGGAGGGGTTCTAGATAAAGATTAAATAGGTATGGTGAAAGAGGACATCCTTGTCTTGTACCATTGGATAAGAGTATAGGGTTAGTTATAAGTTTATTTACCTGTATAGTGGTAGAAGCTTTCTGATAGAGAACCTGGATCATTTTAATGAATTCTTGAGGAAAACCATATAAAGGCAGTATATTAAAGAGAAAGTGTAAGTTTACTCTATCAAAAGCTTTAGTTGTATCTACTGTAAGGGCATATCTGGGGCATTTATCCCTATTAAGTAGTCTTACAATGGTATCTAAAAGGAGGGTGTTGTCACTTGTTTGCCTGTTTGTCATAAAGCCCATTTGTTGTTGGGAAATAATAGAGGGGAGTATATTCTTAAGTCTATTTGCTATAACATAGGCTAATATCTAAAGATCAGTGTTTATGAGGGCTATTGGTCTATAATTTGCTGGATCTGTTGGGTCAGAATGCGGTTTAGGAATCAACACTGTCTTGAAGTTATTTAAGTATTTGTCTGTTATACCATATTGTATTATATAGTTGAAAACTTTTAATAACACTTTGGAGATAGGTTCCATGAATAGCTTACAAAAATCCGATGTGTATCCATCAGGCCCAGGGGATTTACCTAATTTTAGTTTGTTTATTGCAGCTTTTATCTCTTTTAAATGTAATGGTGATTTTAAGAGTTTCCTTTGATCTTCTGTAATTTGTGGAACATTTATATTATGTATAAAATCCTCAAATCTGTCTGTAGATTATGATAAGGGTATATTGTATAATTTTTTATAAATATCTTCAAAAGCGTCCACTATATCTTGATCTTTATATTTCACCTGTCCTTCATATTTTATTTCTTTGATCCTAGGAGATCCACTTTTTATGTTAATTAGTCTAGCTAGGAATTTTGATGGTGTTTGAGCCCATTCTGAATATTGATATATTGACCTTAATTCTAAGAAGGAGATATTTTCTAAATAGTGTTTGTGTAATTGTTTTTGCCAATGAATTATTTTTTCCTCAAGTTCTTCAGAATATTTTTCCTGAAGTTCTAGTTCAGCAGTGTTTATTTGACACTCTAGTTCATTCTTAAGATTGTTATACTTTTTTTGAGCCATGCAGATATTTGAATAATAATACCCCTGATGACCGCCTTGGTAGCCGCCCATTGTATGTCATATGGAATTTGATCAGATAGAAAATCATTTTGAAGTTGGGCTAGTACATTCTGAATTTCTTGTGTAGTTTCTTGGTTTTGTATAATTTTAGGATTTATCGTCCAAATATTGAAATAGGAAATATTTTGTTTATGACCTTGAAAGTTTATTAAACGTCTACTTTTGAAATGATCTGAAAGAGTTCTAGGTGATACAGCATAATTTAATTTGTTAGAAAGGAAAGCAAGGGAAATTAGAAAAGCATCTATCCTGGACCAAGTTTTATGAGTGACTGAAAAGAAAGTGAATCTTGATATTGTTTTATCATATTGAAATTTAACATAAGGGTCAACTAGTTCAAATGTATTTTGTAATTCTTCAAGTGCTGTAGTGGTAGTTTGTGACTGTCTGTTTTTATTATGCAATCTATCCTTATCTAGATTTAGTAAAGCATTCCAGTCCCCACCTACAATAAACAGATGATTTGGGTATTTGGCTAATATATTAAAGATTTCATAAATGAAGAGCTGTTGATTTGAGCAGGGGCTATATATATTAAGAAAGAGTAATGGTTTGTTTAAAGTATGATATTCAGTAGTAAATAATACCCATCTTCCCTTTGAGTCAGCTTCACAGGAAGTAATCTCTCCTTGGACGGATTTATTTACTATAATGGCCACTCCCCTGGACAAAGAACTATAATTAGCAGCAACTATTGTTTTAACCCATTTTCTTTTCCTTTCCCTAACCCAAAATTGGTCATCTAAATGAGTTTATTGCAAGAAAGTTATATCAGCCTTAGTTTGGTATGTGAGGTGCATGATTAAATTTCTTTTCTTTTTATCTACCATCCCTGTAATATTCCAAGAGTCTATGGTTATCATTTTTATTGATATTGTTGAAGTTTCTCATTAGTTGATACACAAAAATACAGTTATAAACTTTTTCTGTTAGTGTATTTATCTTAAGAATAAATGTTGTGACTTCTATTCTCCTAAACTCTAAATAGGTGCCTAACCACCCATCCCTCTGTATTTGTAAATGTGCATGAGTTAAGAAACTAAAATAAACTATTATTTTTAACAACAAGGAGTAGATATATATCAGAGGGATGTCAATAATACCCATACTGTTCCAAATGCGAACAGTCATCAGGTAACAGACTGTGCCCATCCTGCTCCTTTTATTATTTATATACTACATATTCATTTTCAGACTTCTTAAAATATTATATTAATTGTACCTTTAGATATTATATAGAGAGAAAAGGAAAAAGAGTTATTAAAGAGTTAACAAAACAATATTTTCAAAAACCAAGTACAATATATGTATAGTTAAAGAAGGCATCATTTTAAAAATTCAACAACATTTGCATTATTCTTGCTAACAGCAACTAACTGTGGTTCTTTAAAATGTATTGGAAACCATACAAGCAATCATTGTGAACTCATATTATTAATTAACCAGTGCCATCTACTGGACAAACAGGGGAAAAAAAAGGACCATAAGTATCTAATTCCTTTCTACCTCACAATTCTTTATCCAGCATCTTACTATCTCCTCAGGTATCTATGTCATCTGGCCATCTCAACAAATGTTTTACCAGACTAACAGCTTGTATACTTAGATGTTATTACTGTTTGATTTTATTTTTATTGTAATTTCTTGTATATATTTGTAAACTTATACTTATGTTAATTATGGGAGCTTTTCTCCCCGGGCCTCTACTGAAAAAGGACATGTATCCAGCTAGACTAGCCCGGTCAACAAATGTAAAATAAATGTAAAATAAAATAAAAATAAAATAAAATAAAATAAACTGTTTTTGTACCTTGCTCATAGACACCTTTAAAGGTAACTCAATGGTTATGCCAGTAGAATAATGATTATACATTTTAAACATTTAAAGAAGGCAGCAACTAACTGTGGTTCTTTAAAATGTATTGGAACTTCATTTAACATTGCACTGGCAAAAGCCATATAGATCCATCAGTGTGTACTCATATATTAATAATTAACCAGTGCCATCTACTTGAACAAGCAGAGAGAAAAGAAAAAAAATGTTTTTATACCTTGCTAATAGGCACATTTAAAAGTAACTCAATGGTTATGTCAGCAGAATAATGATTATACATTTTAAACATTTAAAGAAGGCAGCACTTTAAAATTCAACAACATTTGCCTTATTCTTGCTAACAGCAACTAACTGTGGTTCTTTAAATGTATTGGAATCTTCATTTAACACTGCACTGTCAAAAGTCATATAAACACATAATTGTGAACTCATATGTTAATAATTAACCAGTGCCATCAACTGAACAAACAGAGAGGAAGAAAAAAAAAAGAGAAATGTTTTTGTACCTTGCTCATAGACATACTTAAAAGCAACTCAATGATTATGCCAGTAAAATGAGTATACATTTTAACTGAAACTACTTATGTCTAATATTTACACCACTTAAACTATTTAACAAAGGTTATATCCCATTTTTAAATGTAATTTAACACTTATTTATTGTAAGCTGTAAATGCACTTTAAAGTCATTTCTCTATGCAGACAGTGTTAGTTAGCTTTGTAACTTTTAAATGTAAAGGCAGTTACTAAAAGGCAGTAGCTTAAGTATTACAGTGTAGCAAAGAGGTTTTCTTTACAGGCAAGTAAGCAGAGTTATTTAGAACGCATTCCACATCCATTTGTTTAAAATTTCACATAAGAGTGGTATATTCTTCTGTCCTGTAGTTCTTTGGAGCTGTAGCACTTGTTTAGCCTTCCAAATGTTATTTTTGGATTAAAAGATATGAAAAGAGTTGTCTCAGGCAGGATTTACTTTGAAGAGACGCAGAAAGGTGGATTTTGCCTGGTCAGGTGTTTCCAAGGATATTTTTTCTTCTTCGTAATAAAATGTTAATGTTGCAGGATATCTCATTTGGAAACAAATCTTATTTTCAATGAGGTAATTGCAGTATTTGCTGAGTTTCTGTCAATTTTGTTTAATTTGTAAAGGAAGATCTTAAGTAATCATAATTTTATGTGCTCTCCGTGTAAACTTCTTTTTAATCTTATAAGCTGACAGTATCTGTTGAACATGTGCTGAATTAAGCAGTCTGATAAAGATTTGTCTAGGAAGATCACTTGCTTGTGTATGCTTTATAGCTCTGTGAGCTCTTTCGATCACTATCTCATCCATGAGATTTTTATTAGCCAGAAGAGAGCTTAGTATTTTTTTTTATTATTGGAATAAGTTGTGAATTATCAAAGCTCTCTGGAATACCTGTTATGATAAAATTATTTCTCCGGCTTCTAGCTTCCAAGTCTAACATTTTGTGCTGTAATTCTTTAATTATAGTGTCATTGGTTTGTGCTTTTTGTTGCAGTTCATTTATTTTTAGCTCATTGTCCATAATTTTTGCTTCATTTTGTTCAAGCCTAAGCATAATTTGGTCCAGAGTAGAGCCAAATGTAGTTAGCTTATGAGATAAACCCTGAACTTCTGTTTGTAAAGGTTGTAAAGCAGTTTTCAGATTCTCCAGTGTTAAAGGTTGTTCCTGTTTTAATCTTTGAGCCATTTTTATCAGCTTCTTGTTGTTGCTTGTTAATTTTTTGCCTTTTAGAAGTGGTTGCTTTCTCAGGAGTAGTAATTGCAGACAGTTTGTTTTTTGTGATTACAGTTTCCATCCGATCTGGCTGATTCTCCATTAATTTTGTATAGTTAGATTCCTAGTAGTAGTGCAGAATTTTAAATGATAAGTCTTGCTATGAAAGTTGTTTTTCTTGTTACTTTCCTCTTATTAGGCCTGTTAGTCTTGAAGAATCCACACCATGCGGTTCAGAGCTCTGTTTCCAACAAGTAATTATTTTTCTTTCAGAATGAGAGAATCTTTGAAAAATAAAGATGAAACAAGTAAGTACTCATATTTCTGCTTTAATCCATTGATGTTTGGTATACTTTTTCTAAGCGATGTGCTGGTTTGAAGTCAGATTATAGTATAGGAATGCAGGAGCTGCACCATCAGTGTGCTTACAGGCTGTCCGCCATTTTGGAATCGTAGAGGCAGAAAGTTCAATTTTTTTAATTACTGGTGGACAGAACAAATTTCATCAACTAACAATTTGTTTGATTATTTCTCATTTAGTGTCTGTATTCAATGAAGACTATATCGACATGCTGCTGTCACCCCACATAAGGAAAATCTCTTATCCTCATCACCATTTAAATTAAAAAGTGCAGAGTTTAGAAGTCCAAAGTTCATGTGTATGTTTAATTCTAGATGCATTTTAAGTGTCAAGATATTAAAATACATTTTAGTCTTTTGAGATAGAATTTTTTCCAGCTTACCTACCTGCTCCTTTTGTGATTCATTCATATAGTCATTCTACCAGCCAACAGGGAAGAAAATAAGTAATTCCATTGCCCTGTAAACCAGGATACAAAGTTTTCCCCATTATTACTTTCAGCCTTCTGTTGTTAACCAATTCATCCATATTTTGTTATGTTGCAGCAATTTCACTTCTTAATCCTCTTGGAATATCAAAACTTTCTGACATACTGGAAGTCATAATGACTCCACCAATGATAGAAAAGCTGCTATTATTACAAAAATAAAGAAGAATAATAGATTCATATGTAATTACTAGGATAGCTGCCCCTGTTGGCCATATTAAGCCTAGCCAGCTTCCTTTCTAAAGGTGAGAATCAAATCCTGTACCTTATGTCTGTGAGGTAAACACCTTAACCATTATACCAACCGCGACCCCTAAGATTATACCACCCAGATGGGACTCAAACCCACAATCCTTAGCTTATCAGGCCATTGCCTTATCAATTAGGCTACATGAACATAAAATAGGGAATAGTCCACTTGTAGGAAATGTGCAGAAGAAGAAGAAGGAAGTTTATGAGACTTTTTTTAGAAAATATTTTATTCTTTTCAGTGTTTTAGGTCACAAATTCCCGGTGAATGTTAATTTATGTTTGCATTATATTCCTGAAGATTGGTGTTCTTTGGGAATAAGACCTTTTGAACTTATAGCACTTCACATCCTTCTGTTCCAACTACTACCTGTCATTCTCGTCTGCTACTTTATTGGAATCAGTCTTTACATTCTCCCCATCACCGCCACCACCACCTAAGGTCAAGTTTCCACTCGTAGTGACACCCATGATCATACTTGTCAACTCTTTTTTCAAGAATAAGGGACAAAGCCAAAATAATGGTGGTCAAAGGCCCAAAACTGAGAACAGATTTTAAATATTGATCTTATATACTTTGGAAGTTGCTAAAATAGCAGGTGTTGCATTAGCATACCTACTCAGAAGGATGTGAAGTCTGAAATTCAAATTTCTGTCATTATTTAGTGACCTCAGTCATCAAGGATTTGATAGAAAGCCACAGATTTTACAAGAAACAGGCTAAGATTACAGGCAAAATCATGGACATTGTGTGAAATTAGAGTGATATATCTGTGATAGGTTGACTCTTCTCACATTATTTATAGTGCTAGCAAACACGAATGTCACAAACAGTACTAGGCCCAGTACTGATTCATGCAACTCTCCCCTAAACATTTCTCAGTCTGATAATTAATTCTATTTCCTTTCATTTACACTTTATTCAAGCAATTCACTACCTTCCTCTCCACTTCTTCCCTTCTCATCTGTCAGTTAGGTATTTGCAGTGGAGAACACCACGTCTACTAGATTCTTTGTTCAGTTAATGTGTTTCTTGATTTTTAGACATGGGCAAGACAAGCTTGGTAAATTCTTCTAGCTATAAATTCACACTAGCACTAACAGTCTTCAGAAATGTCGCCAATCCTTCCCACAGTATTTTCTCCATGACTTTACATTGTACTTAAGTAAGAATAAAAGGTCTGTGGTTACCTTGAAGACCTGTTTTTTGTTCTGCTCTTACGGACTGTATACACTGTAGCCTACTTTCCAATCTTCTAGTATCTCTTCATTACGGACAAATTGGACATGGAGTTCCTTGAGAGAGGCTGATAGCACCTCCTTCAAATTTATTTATTTATCTTATTGCATTTGTTTACCGGGAAAGTCCACTGGGCCTAAAAGAGCCCATTTTCAGTGGAGGCACAGGGAGAAAAGCTCCAACAAGAACATAGATACAGAAAAATATAAACATTAATTGGTACAGAAGTAGAAACAGTGTTACACATAGTAATTACAGTAATATATACAGAATATATACATAAAAGTAGGAATCTAGTTGGTTTGATTAAAGTAATATATATAGAAAATATACATTAAAGCAGGAATTTAGTTGGTTGCCAGATAAATTCAATCAGAGAGGTATAAACAGAGATATATTAATCAGTATTGTTGTACTAGTATCAGCAAGTGATGAAAAAATAAATATGGAGCAGGTATCATCAGTCACTAGCAGCAAAAGGCATAGGAGTTTAGTTATCATATAAGGAGAGGGAAGAGGTTAGGTTATAGAGCAAATTCTTGAGAATTTTCAGGGATATGCCACCCGGACCTTGCACCTTGTGTTTCTCACATTGTGTTGTATATTTGTGATGGGAGCACTGTGGTTTGCCACCTGCTGTATTCCTTAGACTTACATTATCATATATGTTTAATCAGCCACTTATGATACCGACAATTTATGACAGACTTTGCATTGCCGCAGTTCTGTAATAGGATCTCTAAGATTGTGTGAGTTTCTCTTTTTTTTAATTTGTTCTTTTACAAATTTTTGAAATCTCCAGGACAGTATATTTAGAGACTGGGTTATGACGACTCAGCCATCATATTTGAAGTGGCAGGGGGATGTAGCTTTTTTGCAAAAATGTGTGAACTTTTTGTGAGTGTGTGTGCTGGTGTTATTTTTTTTTTTTTTTTCTAAATGTGTTAGTTCACTGCAACTAAGAGCTTATTTTCATCATGGCTCTATCTGTGACAGCAGAAAAATATAAATTGTGAAAAATAAAATCATTTAGTTGTCCTCCTTTACCCCTCTTTTTACCTCAGCTGCCATTTCAGATTTCCTTGAAGGACGCTGTTGGCTTATACTCTATTGCCAGCTCATGTAGTCTGTGACACTTGTCCACTCTCCTATTTATGATCTGATACCTAGGTTGAACTTTGCACCCCTCCTCATGTCTACTGCCCTTCAACTGTATGCCATCACACTATTTCTTATCTGTCTTATACATACATATCATGTCTCCTCCTTCTCACCTATCCTCAGAAGAGAATAGTTATGGTAACTCTATTCCTATCCTTAGTTTGCATTCCATGGGTTACTCTGGTAGCTTTTCTTTGTACTTTCCTGACTAGCTTGATATCCTAAGCTATCCTAAGCCCTGTATATCCACCAGACATGAACTCTCAAACATCTCAACAAATGTAATAAAATGGTTTAAAATGTTAGTATTAAGTCTTTGTTGAAAGCTAAAGCTTTGAAATAACTACATTTGTTATCACTGCCCTCATCTTCTCAAACTTTGATATTTCATGATATTGCAATTGTCAGCCATTTTTGCTATTTTTACATATGGCAGTTCTGTCTGATGCCATTTATACTGTATGTTCCAGGTTATATATTTGAGTTTATTGGCAGCTTTCCATTACCGTTCATCATTGAATGATACTGAAACATGCGACTAGTTCGAATAATTATTTAAGTTTAATTACATACCTGTTATACTGATGAACATGACCCCTGTGTCACCATCTGGCTTGCCAAATGACTCACAGATAGGATGCAGGAAATCAGTCTTGGGGAAGTTACCTCCCAAAAGAGACCACTCACCAGTGGAGATATCAAGGTTCTGTGCTGGGAACTTTCCTGGGTGACATCTACTTTCTGACATAAAAGCCAATACCAAAAAGCTATGGCTGACTAAGCTTGCAGATGACTGCAAGCTAAGAGCAGTCATTGAATCCTCAAATGACTTAGCCACCTGCAGGAAGGTTTGTCCCAAATAAATAACTGGTGCCAAAATCATGGACTGAAACTAAATGCCAAAAATGCATTATTGTATCATTTGAGAAAATCATTTACCCAAGGGAGCTACCACATTGCCAATACACCCTAAGAGTTGACTCAGTTGTTCAGGATTTGGGAACTTATCTGGACAGTGACCTAATTTGTGACCAACATGTGTCCATTGTTGCAAGAAAGCCCTTCTATGTTGCACAGCTTATTAACAAAGGGATTGTGTCACTGTCCCCCTTAACTCAGTCCACATTAGGCTAATCATTGAATATAATGCTCCCTTTGGCATGTGTCTAGACACATTCAACAACTGGAACATTCATTGAGATACCTTACTAAAAGGATACAAGGCCTAAACAACATGTCCTACATGGATTGGCTCAAAGCCCTGTTACTATACTCAGTATCCTACAGACTGCTAAGAAGTGACCTGTGTCTGGCATGTAAGGCATCCTCCAAACCAATACTGATGGATTTATAGCACATCAGCAAGTCAAATGGTATCAGAAATACTCAGTTTAGGGATCTAAACCTCTTCTGCAACATCAACAGAATGGTTTGGAGGGACAAGTCTATCGCAGAGGATACAGCTGGTCTGGAACAGACTCCCAATAAAACAAAGTTAATCTCTGTCTATATTCAAGCACAGTTTGGATCTATGGATGGGAAAGAAAATTTACCCCAGGAGTACCCCCTATACTACTAGTGGACAGAGGCGGCTCCTAAATGCATTGTTCCATGCAATGGCCCCCTCAAATTATCTATGATATGAATTATCAACCATGGAAAAGGTAAGGGCAACCTCTAATCAAATGGCATAGTTTAATTCGAGCACAAAAAGGGAAATTAGATGATCAGCAAAGACAGCTAGCTTAGCATTTACCTATGAAACTATGAACCTAAAACAAAGTCTGCTCTGATATCCAGATGAAAGTGCATAATTTTTGTTAGATAAATATATTAATGCATCCTTGGTCCTGCTTTTTAATGTTTTTTTTTTCCTTTGCAAGTTATGGAGGGACACAAAGATAGCTTTTATAGTCACAATAGAGATAATATCTTATGATACAGGCTAAGTAAATACAGAATAACGATGTAAACAAAGTACGCACACGTGTGTGTGTGTGTGTGTGTGTGTGTGTGTGTGTGTGTGTGTGTGTGTGTGTGTGTGTGTGTGCGCAGATGCTTCAGGTGACTGTGTTTGGTCAAGATCTGATTAGTCAACCAGTTTTGGTAGACTAATCAGATGGTCAACGGATATGTGAGACTGCATAATTCTCTGGGTTTGAAAATATTCCCATTCTGTGATTTTGTATGATCTTGAAATTAGCATATATAATTAGTAGAATATGTGTGGGGATGCAGGGGAACTTGCCCCATGTTAAAAATTATTTATTTTTTTTGTTTTAAGTTTTGCATGCACTGAAGTTGTTTCTTGGTGCATGCATAGCAGTGCATCAGTATTCATGTTTTTGATGAACTGTGGTGTCTGCTTCGGGCATTGACAAACACATCTGTCAATGAAAACTAATTTAACCATATATGGCTATCTATCTATATATATATATATATATATATATATATATATATATATATATATATATGTGTGTGTGTGTGTGTGTATAGATGGATATACATATATAGATATAGATATTTCTATGTATATGTGTGTGTGTGTGTGTGTGTGTGTGTGTATATATATATATATATATATATATATATATATATATATATATATATGTGTGTGTGTGTGTGTCGAATGCCATAGGTTCATAGTCAAGTACTAGGCTATCTGCCCGAGGGCATCTATAAGCCTAGCCAGAATGTGTTGGCTTTTGCCGCCCCTTAGATTAGTTTCCTGTGCCTCAGTCCAGCAGACCCATTAGTTCCCTACAGCCTAAGCACACAAGTAAGTTCCAGTAAGCATACTTTCATCCTGATTAGAACCAAAATTATGCTAGTTTATTAGGGGAGAAAAAAATCTAAGTAGAAAAAAACATCAAGCCCAAAAGTTGTTTAGAACAAATTTTATAGAACCATAAATTCCTTTGTTGTTTTTTTGCCAAATTTTTCCAACTCGGGAAGGTAAGAAGTTCACACGGTAGGTAACTTCCCCTCTCCCATTCTGCAACATTAGGGAATCATTTATCTCATTATAAGTTAAACTCCTTGAGACCCATCTCATTAAAATTCAGACTGTTTAATAAATTCAGGGCGGAGGGACTTCTTATGAGCTCTGCAAAATGCTGTTTGTTATTTCAGTCATTTTGTTAAGCCAAGTTAAAATGACAAGTCTTATATCTAATAAATAACCAAATAAATAAAAAAATACTGCTGTCTTAGTGGCTGTCTATCTGCTCCAGTGGTATTGTGGCTTTAATTTACATATGAGCATCTAATTGCAATGACCAGGAAGGAAGGCATAACCATCTACCTTTCTTTCCATGCAGGGTGGAACTTGCTTTCCTATTTCATGGTTACCTACTTTTGGAGATCACAGGCCTGGCAGGTATTGGGGAAATAATGTAACCACCATTTCAAGCAAAACTTCTTATGCCTGAATCATACAAGAGCAAGAACAATGATACACTGTATGTCAAGCACAGGGAAGACTGAGACAACATTAGAAAACCCTTTGTACTGTCACATATATGATGATCCTGACTCTAAGATGCTCAGCTCTTCTTTCTACAACAAAATATTATGTATACAGGAAGGAGTGAGCCATAATCATGATGGACAACAATTTGGGGCAACTAGGGTGCTGAGGTGTGATGGCACTTAACAATAAACAAATTAATAGCAGGTAGAAAAAATCAAGAAAGGTCAAACAGCCAACTTGTATTTAATTAATTTCCTCTCTAAGAAAGTGTAATGAATAGTTACCATTTTCTGCTTTGCTTTGGTGCTAGAAATACATGTAACTGGCTGAAATGTTTTTTTTTAAAACAAACATAGCAGGAATTGACAACATAAATTAATGTCTGTGTTATTCCCTCTCCCTACCCATATGACATACTCTGTGTTGATCTGGGCTACAATACAATTTTGTAGATTACTTTCATATCTTTCTTTGTGCCTCTTGCAACGATACTCTTTCTTCAGAATGGTAGGAAAAATACTCTCTATTTATTGTTCAGTCTGAATTTGTTTAAATTAGATTCTAGTATGATTTCTGTTTTTTTTAATTTCCCAAAAGGATGTTGAAAACTCAGTTAAGAGGCTGCTGCAAATTTTGCTGAGAAATGGAAGAATTCATGTTTAGTGCTTATGTACAAATAAATGAAATCTTTCAGCCTGATTTAGTAAATAAGCGCAGTAATAGAAAGTAAGACGGGAGATGAGCAATTTGAATACATATCAGGATACAGCACAGCTGACCCAATGTTTGTATGGCACAGACAGTTGAGAAGACGCTAGAGATGAGGAAAGAGTTTGAATGGATATTCCTAGACTTGGAGAAAGGATATGGCGAGGTCCCAAGAAAAATGATTGTGGTGGTCCTAAGTCCCAGAAACATTGGCAGAATTAGTGCAGGATATTCACAAGGATCTAAAGACACAAGTATGAACAGTGTTTGGTCTCACAGAGCGGTTTCCTAGGGGAGTGGGTTGTGCATCAGTGTTCAGCTCTGAGCCCATTGCTGTTCATACTGATGATGCTCTATAGTATAAAACAGGTTGGGGAGGGAGCACATCAACAAATTTGCAGTATGCAGATGATGTGGCATTATAGGCAGATTCTCCAAACAAGAGCTTCAGCAGAGGACAAGGGAATGGAATGGAATGCAAAACTGAAGGGACATGGGATGACACTGAGTACAGACAAGACATTTACAATGGCAGCAAATTAGGGAAATCAGAAGAAGCTGAGAACTGAGATAGAAGGGAAAATAGTGGAACAAGTTAACCATTTCAAATACTTGGGTGGGGTAATTGAGGAGAAGGGAAATTTGAACGTGGAAGTCAAAACTATAATCATAGGGACTGCAGTGAACTACCACAGAGTGTCAGGGGTAGTGTATTACAGAAGAATGCCAAAGAAGCTGAAAAGTAAGGTGTACAAAACCAGTGGTGCGACCAGTACTACTGCATGATATAGGAACATGGGTAGTGAAGGCTGAGTTCTTGAAGCTAGGGTTATGGGGATGAAGTGGCTGAGATGGGTGGTGAGATGTGCACTCTGGAAATGACAAATAAATTAGGACATCAAAGTGTAAGCCTAAGTAGCTCCAGTTGCAGAGAAGGTCAAGGAAAACGGGTTCCAGTGCTTCGAGCCCATGTGCAGGAAAGCATAAGACTCTGCTGAAGAGCATTTGGTGCAGACAGGAAGAAGGCAAGAGGAAATGTGGGCATCCAGCAAAGAGATGGATGGATTGTGTGAGAATCAGGTATTACTGAGACACCCCGACTCCTTCTAGAAAATGGGAAAAAGGGGGTTAATGATGATAATGATGATGAAATAAAATCTTATTAACTGTGTAACCACACGAGGTAAGCATCTCATTTTGAGGGGCAACATCTGCTTAAGTGATTTGCTCACAGAAGGTAGACAGACTGTTGGAATCAAACTCCTATCTTCTGGACAGTCCAGGTCTAGCAGCATATTTTTTTTACGTTGCTGTCCCAAGCTTCTGGAAACAGCCACATAGCAAGACCCCAAAATGTCTAATGTTCATTTGGTTGAAAAATAACATCTAAACCCAAAACACTGAATGATCAAAATGTCTAAAATCATTTAATTGAAAAAGCAATGAGACCACCTCTACTATTTGGGGTTGTGCCCCCCCCCCCCACACACACACCCTACTTAAATATACCAACTCCGATATCGCACTACAGTGCAGAAATGGGCAAATTCGATATTTTCGACATTGTGAGTTTAGACTAATTTTACTTCAACATTTTGATCATTCAATATAGTGCATTCAACCAATTCATTTTCAACCATTTAGCATTCAACATTTTGAAAGTAAACCTATATATATATATATATATATATATATATATATATATATATATATATATATATATATATGTATATACACTTTTTTCAATTGTGTGTAAATACATATATATATTTGTATTTCTCATTGCATTGAACTGAATAGTATGTGAAGCTCCATAAATACGAGCCACAAATTCCTATATAAAGTGACTATACATGCACACAGCAGACATTGCAATGCGCAGTGTGTGCCAAGACAAAACTCTGTTTCTGCTTGTAGTAAAGCAGCTTCAAAGCTACTCCTCAGCCTACATGTGAATTTCTTCAATGTAAAATA